>NW_017619073.1:0-30420 GCF_001879475.1 Ipomoea nil
GAACAATTTTATTCCTAGAGCACATGCTATACATAGAAAGGCGAATGGACTCTAGTCGTGCTACTGGTGCAAATGTCTCTTCATAAATCGATACCTTCAATTTGAGAGTAGCCTTGTGCAACTAGTCTTGCTTTGTTGCGAGCAATGTTTCCAGCTGAATCGGTCTTGTTGCGAAAAATCCACTTTGTTCCTACAACGTTTACACCGTCAGGTTTTGGGACTAGATTCCATACCTTGTTACGTTCAAATTGTCCCAGTTCTTCCTGCATGGCTTTAATCCAGTGTTCATCAGATAGGGCTTCTTTACCGTCTTGGTTCGATCTTTGATGTGTAACACGTATACCCTGCAAGCTCAAGGTAATTCCGTTTAATCCCTCTAGTCCTTACCCCAGAGAATGGTCTCCTATGATATTCTGAGTAGGGTGATCTCTGCGAAGACGAATAGCCCCTTCGAGTGCTCCAGCATCTGGGTCGGGACTAGGTTCTGGAGCAGTTTCCGGACAAGATTGAGTAGAATCTGATTGTAGTTTCAGGGTTTCTGGATTATCTGTGGCAGATTCTGGAGTGACTTCTGGGTTAGAGACACTTATAACCTCAGTTATTTCCTCAGGTTGATCATCAACCACCACGTTTGCCGATTCCATGATAGATTTTGTAACTTTGTTATACACACGGTAGGCACGACTATTCGTTGAATACCCAAGAAAGTACCCTTCATCACTTTTAGGCTCGAATTTTCCGGTTGGGTTTCGATCCTTCAAGATAAAACACCGTGAGCCGAAAATATGAAAGTAGTGATATTAGGCTTCTTACCTTTCCATATTTCATATGGAGTATGATGCGTTCCGGGTCGTAGATATACTCGGTTTATCGTGTGACAAGCAGTACTTACTGCTTCAGCCCAAAATCTCTGAGGCAAGTCTTTTGCATTGAGTAGAACCCGAGCCATTTCTTGAATCGTCCGATTCTTTCTTTCAACCACACCATTTTGTTGTGGTGTTTTAGGTGCTGAATACTCATGGAAAATACCGATTGATGCCGCACAATCATCAAATACTTGATTGTCGAATTCACGTCCATGATCACTTCTAATGCGTATGATTGGCTCATTTTTCTCTTTCTGGAGTTTTAGGGCCAGGGCTTTGAAGGCTTCGAAGGTTTCTGACTTTTCCCTGAGAAAACTGACCCACGAAAACCTAGAAAAATCGTCAACACAAACTAAAATGTACCTTTTACCTCCAATGCTTTCTGTTCTGGTAGGTCCAATGAGGTCCATGTGAATGAGTTCCAGGCAGTGTGTGGTATTGATCATGTTTTGAGAGGTATGCGCTGCTCTAGTTTGTTTTCCAGCTTGACAGGCGCTGCATACTCCAGCTTTTTCTACCTTGATACTCGGTAGACCCCGAACACCCTCAATTTTATCAATTTTTCAAGAGAGCGATAATTCAAGTGGCCTAACTTTTGATGCCACAGTTTTGATTCTTTATGCTGGACCTATAAAAATAAGAATCGTTAGTAAGTATATAACAATTATCAGAAGAGCGTTTACCTTCCATGACACAGTTCTTTTGTAGTCTGTAACGTTGCAGCTGTCTTTTGTAAAGCAGACTTTCCACTCTTGATCACATAATTGGCTGATACTAATCAGATTTGCATGCAGACCTTCCACCAATAGAACTTGTTGGAGTTTGGGTAGACCTGTGACATTTAGAGTTCCAATTCCAGTAATTTTTCCCTTAACACCGTCGCCAAAAGTTACTTCTCCTGTACTTCCCTTTACGTTGTTTAGGTATTTAGCATCACCCGTCATATGCCGCGAGCATCACTATCAAAGTACCATCTCTCTTTTCTGTTAGTACTCGTAGAGTGGAAAGAGACATGACATACAAAGTCACTTTTCTTCACCCAAATTTGCTTGACAAACGGGGTGATAGATTTGTTTGTGAATTTCTCACGACGTTGGTCTTTGTAGAAGTAGAAGCACTCTGGTTTTGTATGTCCGCGTACCCTGCAGTAATGACATATAGGATTATACACTCTAACCTTGAGTGATGTTTTTCTTGGAGCAAAGTTAATTTGACGCCGAGCTGTACTGGTTTCTGGACGATCTTGAACTGCTCCAGAGACTGAGTCAGAACCTGAGGCTTTGACGAAAATTGTAGTGGCTTTGTCCTTTCCTCCAGAGTATCCTAACCCATATTTTGTAGACGTCTTTCGACCAGAGTCTAAAATTTGGTCTAAGGTGGATGTGTTGTCCATCATTTTTATCTTGCGTTTGAGTTGCTCCAGTTCCTTTTTGAGATCTTCTAGCTCATGTTTGTGACTTTCTTCTTTCTTGTGACTGTCTTCAATGATGCTGTCCCTGTCAGAAATTTTAGATAGATACACTTTTTTGGCATTTTCTAGAATGTTAACCTGACTAGACAGAGACCTATTGACTTTTACAAGAATTTCCCATTTTGCATACAATTTTTTATACTCTACTTCAAATGTAGGTGCTGGTAAGTCTTGGTCTTCTGATGACACATACTCTTCAATTTCTGATTCTTCGCCAGTTGTAGAAGCAGATACGGTAGTTGTAAGAGCTGTAAAGGCAACAAAGTTTCCGGAGATCTCATCTGGATCAGAACCTGGATCTGTTTCTGGTTCATCGTCATCACTCCAGGTAAGGGCAACTTTCATTGACTTCTTCCTTCTCAAATAGGTTGGACATTCAGCCTGCACATGGCCATACCCTTCACATTCATAACACTTGATCCCTTTGCCTCCGGTTTTGTCTTTAGATTGAGAGTTCCGATAAGCACCTGGTCGTTGGCTGGATGAGTTTGATCTTTGATTGTTTCGATTTGCACTTGATCCTAATCCTTTTTGGCCTTGAAACTTGCCTAGCTTTCCAGTTTGTCTTTGTTTTACCTGTTGCAACAATTTAGAAAAACCTTTAGTTAAAAAGACTACGGGATCATCACTTACCTCATCTGGATCAGAAACAGCTCCAGCGTCTTCTACAGTGAATGCTACGGTTTTTCCTTTTGTTTCAGGTCCCCTAAATTTCCATCTCATAATTTGTAGGCTTCCCATCAATTGTTGTACCGTTTTCTTTTCCCATCCATCGTGCTCCTGAATTGCTGTAACTTTCATTCGAAACCTTGGAGGGAGTGAGCGAAGAATCTTTTTGACGAGTCGTTCTTGAGTGATTGGTTCACCTAGAATGCTTGCCCTATTGGCTAGTTCTTGTATCCGAGCATGAAAATCCACTATGGTTTCATCATCTTTCATCTTTAGATCTTCAAAGTCGGTTTGAACCATTTGGAGTTTGGATTGTTTAACTGATGCAGTTCCTTCATAGGTAGTTTCTAGGGCATCCCAAGCGTCTTTGGCCGAATCACATCCTGCAACAATAGTAAATTGGCTCTCATGCATTAAAGAAAAAATAATATCTAACGCTTTATGATTGAAGCCTGCAGTAGTCATCTCAGTTTCTGTCCATTCCGCTTCTGGTTTGAGGACTGGAGGATCTCCTGTATTGGCTCCAGCTTTGGTAGGATGAGTCCAACCAGTGAGAACAGCCCTCCAGACCCTCTCCCCTTGAGCTCGTAGATGCATTTTGGTGCGGGCCTTCCAGTACGCATAGTTGTCACCTGTTAGCTCAGGAGGTGCTCTATGTCGTTCCATTCTGTAAGACTCAATGCACAGTGAGCAACAAGTAAACCAGAAAAGCAAAATAAGGCACACAGATGCTGAGATCTTGAATTCAAAAAACACGTGATAGCCAGATCGGTTTAGACTAGTAACTTAAGTCCCCGTGCTCTGATACCAATTGAAAAAGCACGTGAGTCTTGAATGCAAGATATAACCTTTAAAACCTTTAATTTATTTCAATTATAAAGCTGGACTAGAAGACAACCCATTCCTGATATAATAAAGAACATGAAATAAATAGCAGTAAAAGAAAGCATGCACCAGGATATGTTCACGCAGTTCGGAGCCTCACTCCTACGTCTGGGGCCACTCACATCAACCCAAATCCACTATGATGAAAAACGGAGTACAAGAGGATAGTTAATTACACTCTACAGTATAACCTATAACTACTCCAGAACCTACTCCAGTGGATCCGATGTGCAGGCGTTCTTCATTTCTTCATGATCTGATTGCAAGATCTTCTTCACACACAACAATACAGATTATATTTGGTATAGATGCACCAAGATTTTCTGCTTAAGACCTTGTGTAAGAGTGCGCAATTTGAATGCTAATTAAGGTAGCATTATATAGGTTGTCAAAGCTGTTTTGATCCTCAAAACATGCACTCTTCCATTCCTAGAATTCGGCTGCTTCATTAGATGTAGATCTCCCTATTTATAGGGTCTTGAATAGGTACTTTTGAATAAGCTTTATATCTCCTGGAATACTTCCGTGCGCTGATCCAGTCAACTGCTCCAGACGCCGTGACTAATCCAGGACTACTTTGACAACTAATCTAAGCCAATAAAACAGAGGTTTAAATGTGCAATATATTTACACTTACACCCCCCACTGCCCACCCCCGACTCCGCCCCATTGCCCAACACCTTCCCGCCAACACCACTGGAAACAGCCCCTCCCCCATGGCCGGCGATCTCCACAATTTCCGCTCAGCAACCGTTTCAGGGGTATCCAACCCATGTTCAACAACGTGGACCCCGGCGTGATGACGCCCGTAACCATGCGCCATAAGGCTTCTCGGCCTTAGGGTCATTACGCTCCAACGCAAGCCTACAATGCCTGTCCCCATGCCCAATCAACCCGCATAAGAAACAAAAAGTTGGCAACCGCTCATACCTGAAATCAATAATAGCCCAACTCCCGGCATCCCGCTTCAACTTCATGTGCTTCTTGAGAGCCTTGGTGATGTCCAGCAACACCCGTACACGATAATACGTCCTCATGGACCCATCAAAATTCCTATCATCCGCCATTACCACCCTCCCAAGAACGAGCCAATCGCATTGACCACCGACTCCGAACGAAAACCCACAGGCAAAGCATGTATTTGAACCCAGAATTCAGCATGGTCCAACTGTACCGTCTCCGGATCCTCCCCCAATTCCAGCCTCTTCATCACCAACAAACTCTGCTCATACGCCCAAGGGCCCTCGCTCAAGACACGCAGGAGATCGGCCTCGTGGTAAAACCGGAAAAGAAACCTACGTGGTTGAAGCTCACGCATGTTCACACCCATGGCCGCCTGCCACACCCCCGCCATAGTATCCTGAAAGTAAGCAAACCGGACAGCCCGGTTTGTGAGCAACCTGCCTACTGCATGAAACCCCTCTTCCCCCGCAACGTCAGTGTTCGGTTCGTAGGCACACGTATTGCCAACTCTTCATCCTCCACATCCGCTAAGGTCAGGCTCGCACACTGGTCCGTTAACTCCTGATCAGCCATTCGCAGTGGCCGTAGACGCCGTCGACAAGTCGTGCCGGTCGTTCGCAAAGAAACCCTAGAAAACTCGCGAATATTGGCGAGAGAATATTTCAGAGAAACCCTATGATTCGACTTTACACAATAATATAAAATTATTTATTTCAAAATATTGTCATAATTAAAATTTTTAATTTAATTATTATGTGAAATAAAATAATTCATTCAACAAATGTTACTTGTCAAATTAAAATATATATAACAAAAAAGCCTCATTCTCTAACAAATATACGTTGTAAGAAATACAACAGAATCTAAATAAAAACTTTTTTAAAATAAAATGTCTTGATTATTCTTCACTTAAGATAGTTGATGGAGATGCACTGCTTAACATATTTTGAAGCCCTTGATTGCTTGCTAAATGAGCAAAAAAATTCTTGATTTCAGCAGCTTGTTTCTCTAAAGTTGCTTCTGTGATTTCTTTAAAATTTGCAACATCTTCTTCTAAATTCTTTCCGCGCTTCTTTGATGCTTCTATCTCTGCTCGAAGAATAATCTTCTCTTGGGCCTTAAATGTTCTTCTCTAAGTGAGCAGAAATCACATCACCTGTCAGCCAATAACATGCATGTTCTTCTACTCTAGATGCAATATTTGATGTTTCAACTATTCCGTTGAGTTGTTGATTAGAAAACCTCATTGTTTTGAGGCTCACCCACCACATGAGATTTATGCTTATCAATTGAACTTGTTAATGATGTCAGTCTTTTAAGATTGACCATTCTACACATAAATAAATAAAAATTGAGTTATTAATAACAATAATAAGTCAAGATTAATATGTATAGATTAACAAATCAAAATATATACTCTATACCAAAAACAAGAACAACCGAATTTTCAAAAAGTATATATAGACACACACATGCTTCAACACCCAAAATTTAAAAAATTTTAAGCCTACAATACATACAATCATGTTAAGTAAGATGACATATATACCCATAATTTAGTTGCTTCTCATTTAAGGGTGGAGACCGAACTTAACTCTTACATACATCATAATAATTATAGAAACGCCCTCAATATTATTTTGAAAGAAAAACATAAAAAACACTCCAACTTGAAAATGTGCATACATCATAAGAGCATAACCATTGCATATAGCAAACTGCAATCTAAATTACTGTACAAGACTAACAAAACAGACCACATAACTAAAAAACACCAAATTGTACTATGAACCACATTGCAAACAGACTACTAATAAATGTTTATTTGTAGTATGCTAACAATTCATTTTTAATATGCTATATGCTATTTTTTGAATAATATACTAAAAAGAAGCTTACACTAATAGTGAATTATAAGTATACTAAAAATAAATTTGTATGTCAATAGTTCATCTTATAGTGATGGTCCACGATATAAAAATTGGCTAAAAACCCACATAGACAAGCAAGCAAAAGTTGGAAGTTTTAAAACAAATTTGAAATTGTTCAAATTATACATAGCAAATTACTGTTGTGTTTTTGTATCCAAATCTTTTGTATAGTTGCATTGTATATATACTAGTTGATTAATGTATAAAAGGCAGATAATGATGAAAAGTATATGGATAGAAGTTATTTCTTTTGAGAGAAATACATACTGGAAAAATAAATAAATAAATAAATACTCAGAGTGAGGCAGTGCATACAAATCGTCACTTCGTCGTGGACTCATGCCTCCGTGGAGAAGACTCTGCAGAGTGGTGGAGCACTTGATTCGTGTTGCCGTGGAGTAGACGCAGATGCAGCACACCAGCAGGTCTGGAGCGTGGAGGTTGTAGCATGACGATGGAGGCGCAAACACAGCGGTGAAGGCCGTAAACGCAGCACGACAGCAGGTCTGGAGCATGGAAGCGGTGGAGCACAAACTCTATAGATTAATTTTTTTGTTTCTGCGAATGGTGTTTTCTATGAAAGTTTTTGTATAATTCTAAATTCTAAATTTTATATATGTAAAGAAATGCATATTCTGATCAAAACCTAGTAGAAGAAGCGTCAATTTTCTCTAAGAACAAAAAAAAAAAAAAAAGGAGCGCCAGTATCTTTTTATCATTTACTTTCCAAATTTACTATATAATTATTAAAGAAATAATACATAACAATAAGGAATAAGGAATATTTTACTCTAGTTAATATTTTAAATAATTAATTTTTTGGTAATGTACATATATAACAAAAAGACTAAACTTGTTTAATAGTTTGATTAATTTAAAATTGAATTACCGTGTGGGTGAAATTGTTACCTAATCAACCAAATCAATACTTTGATTGTTTTAATTAAGGGAAAATTGTAAAAAATGCCCCTCTATAATATGCCAATTATCAATGTCACTCCTGAATTATGAGTGGTGTAAATGTTACCCCTCAATTATCAAAACGGTGCACATATAGCCCCTCTCGTAACTGACATGTGGTTCTCCGTTAGTGTACGACACCATTAAGTCAGAGTAAATATGTAATTTAGTTGTTTTTTCCCTCCCTCGATTCGAAGTACCAGCAATGGACAGCGATGGGGAACCACAGGTCCATTAAGGGAGGGGCTATATGTGCACCATTTGATAATTGAGAGGCAACATTTACACCACTCATAATTCAGGGGTGACATTGATAATTGGCATATTATAGAGGGGCATTTTTTACAATTTTCCCTTTAATTAATTGGTCGAATTAATCAATATTTTATTTTGTATAATAATTTTTATATTATATATTTGATACAACCATCTTGTACATACAGAAATTGTACTAAGAGGATGACTCTTAATGTACAAATAATAGGCTAATGTGGTTAACAGTAATAATTCAATTAATTTGATTAATTTTGAATCAATTTTGAGAAATTGTTACCTAATTAAAAAAATTAATTATACTTTAACTAATTCGATTAATTGGTCCATAACCAAATTTTTATTATATATAACTAGTATTTTCACCCGTGCGATGCACGGAATGGAATTGTTGTAATATATTAAGAATATTTAAATCGATATATAATTATTTAAGAGTTAATTTCACCAGAGGTCGTTTATCTTTCCTGACAATTTCAAATTTAATCCTAGACTATAGTTATTAATTATTACAATTTATTCTATGTTACAACTCTTACGTTAATATTCTTACTATTATTATTAACACTTAATTACTTTTAGATATTATTATTACCACTTATATTATTATTATTATTAGTTCTTTTCAAGTACTGTTAGAATATAATGGTCGTGAGGCACAATAATAATATAACCATAATTAAATATTCTTGTATTGTATTCCGGAGTTAATGCCATTTTTGGTCCTAGACTTATTGAGACATTGACAAACTGCGTCATTGACGGAGGATCAAAACTGTCCAACGATCAATAACAGTGGCTACTAATTGGCAATTTTTATTATGGAGGATGAAAAGTGTCAATGCCCCAATAAGTCTAGGACCAAAAATGACATTAACTCTTGTATTCCGTGAGTCACAATAATAATATAACAATAATTAAATATTGTTCAATTCTATATTCTTCTAGGATTTCTATTACCATCATTAATTATTCCTAAATTTATCATAATTAAATAATTTGACCAATTATAAAGAAAGATTATTAAATAATGCACGGGACAATTGTTTAATTAAAAATTTTAAAAATTCATTAATAAAACATAAGGTTCTCATAGTTTTTTCTTAGAAACTCTTTAATAAAGTATTTTTTAAAAAAAAATTGGTTGGCCAAACCGCCTACGGCAGTTTGCGATGGATATATCGCGAAAAAATACGTGATTTCAAAAAACATTTGTCCAAAACGGACAACGGAGTCAAAAGTTATGCCTTGCCGAACTTTTGACACTTTGCAACTTAAAAAAATAAAAATTAAAATTAAAGGCCGGTTCAGCCGGCGAGGCGGCCGCGGAGGAGGCTGATTCTGGCCTTCCTCGCCGCTAGGGTGTGCAAACTTCAGTTAACCGTTTTCGAATCGAACTTTTTCGGTTCGGTTAATGGTTAAAGGAATTTTAAAATTTCAGTTAACGGTTAATTCGGTTCGAAAGGTCGGTTAACCGAATCAACCAAACGGTTAACCGAAGTTTTAATATATATATATATATATATATATATATATATATATATATATATAATAATAATAATAATAATAATATAAATATAAATACTAATATGAAATTATGGATGTTTGAAGTTTATAATTAATGTTTTTGCATATTTTGTTATGAATTTATTATGATATGTATTTTATTTTAATTAGATTTATTATTTTAGGTGTTATTTTAGAATTTTAAATTTTAGCTTTAAAAAGTTCGGTTAATCGTTAACCCAAAAAAATTTCGGTTCGGTGAATTCGGTAGAGTAAACTTCGGTTCGGTTAACGGTTAAAGGAAAAAAAACTTCGGTTAATTCGGTTCGGTTAACCGATTGAACACCCCTACTCGCGCGCCAGCGACACGATTTTTGCAACACTGATATATAAAATAGATATAGATTAGAATAGGAATAGTATTACACAATTTTATAATATTACAATAAAATTTTAACCAGAATTATTGTAGAAATCAATATATTTTATTAGGAAGAGAGATTTTTTAGGAATTGGGCGGGAAGTTAAAATTTCAGGATTTTGTTTTTATATATAGTATAGATTTATTTTATATTATATATTTGATACAATCATATTGTAAAATTGTACTACATTGGAGGGCTCTTAATGTAAAAATAATAGGCTATTGTCGTTAGGGTAGTCATCCGATTAATTTGATTAATTTTGAATCAATTTTGGGATGAAGACATCATATTGATAGAAGAACAAGCAATCCTTGGGAATGACATTCTTATGTCGAGGGAGGCAGCAACTTTGGGTGTCCCGAGAAGTATTGAGTTGGGTTGGTAATTGATATGACACATTAGTAAAATAAGTGATAGTGAACTTATCTGTCACATAAGAACGTTTAAAAATGAGTGATTATAAAATATATTTTCACAATTACATTCATTTTACACAATATCCATCTATTTAATTATAGTGACAAAGTCATTCTAACAACTAATTACTCGTCACGATTATCATAAATTAGTGACAAAAAAGAAATCAACACAATTATTGTCACAATTTAGTAATTTTGTTACGGAAATATAGAGCGTCACAAATATTTGTAACAATTTCATCACAAAAAATGACATTATTAGTGACACTAATATTTTTCTCACAATTGTTTCTCATTTCTAATGGTACTAACAAATTGTATTTTATTGACAAAAAACGATGTCACGAATATTATCAACAAGAGTGACCAACAACTATTTGTCACAAAAAGTACAAAAATTTGTGTCAACATTATATTTTGTCACAATTACATTCGTTCCCGCCATAATTATAATGCCGCCAAAATAAACATACATTTAGTGACAACAAATAGTGACAACGCATATTACGACACTATTATTCTAGTAATAGTGACAACTTATTCGTAACAAATACTTACTTGTCACAATTACCATATTATCTGTGACCAAAAAAAAGTTATCACAAGTACACCACACAATAGTGTCGAATTATTTTTTTGGTCACAAAAAGGGTATTATTTGTGACTAAATTACGAAGTGTCACAAAAAAATTGTCACTAAATGTCTTTATTCTTGTAGTGATTCATAATTGCATAACTGTACATTCATAATTCAGTAACTGTACATTCATAATTGCATAACTGTACATTCATAATTCAGTAACTGTACATTCATAATTCAATAACTATAAATTCATAATTTTCGAAGCTCCATGTTCACAATTTTAGAGCTCTATGTTCATAATTTTATCACTATATGTTCATAATTGTAAGTTCATAATGTCAGAGCTCTGTGTTCACAATTTTATAACTTACATTAATAATTCCATAACTGTACATTCATAATCCCATAACTGTACATTCATAATGGCACAAACGAATAACGCCGTTAATGGTGAGACAAAATCAAATATTTTTTTAAAAAACTGAAATGACACGTTTTCTCTGAAAACGACATCGTTTTGGACTCGTGTCCACAATGCATTGTGAACACGGATCCAGAGCATAATTTGCGACTAGCATATAGGATAGATCAGCCCAAGATGATAATTAAGTGTAGAGAGCATGGTATAAAACATGGGCCTTTAACCCAAAACAATCAGCCTATGGACAAGGTTTAGATATGGAGTTATCGTAGTCCAAGTGTATCCAATTGTTGGCAATTTATATTCTACACCACGGCGCACGTTGTACTGTGCGCCTAGATGCAAAACGACGTCGTTTTAATTTTAATTTTTTTTTAAATTTCCCGCCCAGTGAATGACAGTAATTTTTTCTTTAAAAAAAATCCGTTGTTCAAAAATGTACATAATGTTATACTAGAATACACATAATTGTATACATGAATGTACATAATTATATAACAAAATAAACATACTCTTTTTATAATTGATAACTAGTGTTTTTACCCGTGCGATGCACGGAATGAAATTGATGGAATATACTAAGAATATTTAAATCGATATATAACTATTTAAGAGTTAATTTCACCAGAGGTCGCTTATAGGATTTCTATTACCATCATTAATTATCCCTAATTTACCATAATTAAAATAATTTGACCAATTATAAAGAGAGACTATTAAAAAATGCACGGGATAATTTTTTAATTAAAAAATTTAAAAATTCATTAATAAAACATAAGGTTCTCATAGTTTTTTCTTAGAAACTATTTAATAAAGCATTTTTTTAGAAATTGGAGGGTCAAACCGCCTATGGCAGTTTGCGGTGGATATATCTCGAAAAAATACACAATTTCAAAAAGACATTTGTCCAAAACGGACAACCGAGTCAAAAGTTATGCATTGCCGAACTTTTGACACTTCACAACTTTTACCCAGAATTATTGTACGAATGGGAAAGTAGAAATCAATATATTTTATTGGGAAGAGAGATTTTTTAGGAATTAGGCGGGAAGTTAAAATTTCAGGATTTTGTTTTTATATATAGTACAGATTAGATGTGCAAAGAGAATTGTATTACACTATTTTATAATTTTAGAATAGAATTTTTACCCAGAATTATTGTACGAATGGGAAAGTAGAAATCAATATATTTTATTGGGAAAAGAGATTTTTAGGAATTGAAAGAGATTTTTTAGGAATTGGGCGAAAAGTTAAAATTTCAGGATTTTTTTTTATATATAGTATAGATTAGATGTGCAAAGAGAATTGTATTACACTATTTTATAAATTTAGAATAGAATTTTTACCCAGAATTATTGTACGAATGGGAAAGTAGAAATCAATATAATTTATTGGGAAGAGAGAATTTTTAGGAATTGGGCGGAAAATTAAAATTTCAGGATTTTGTTTTTATATATATAGTATAGATTAGATGTGCAAAGAGAATTGTATTACACTATTTTATAATTTTTACCCAGAACTAGTATTTTCACCCGTGCGATGCACGGAATGGAATTGTTGTAATATATTAAGAATATTTAAATCGATATATAATTATTTAAGAGTTAATTTCACCAGAGGTCGTTTATCTTTCCTGACAATTTCAAATTTAATCCTAGACTATAGTTATTAATTATTACAATTTATTCTATGTTAAACTCTTACGTTAATATTCTTACTATTATTATTAACACTTAATTACTTTTATATTATTATTACCACTTATATTATTATTATTATTATTATTATTATTATTATTATTATATTATTATTATTATTATTAGTTTCTTTTCAAGTACTGTTAGTATATAATGGTCGTGAGGCACAATAATAATATAACTATAATTAAATATTCTTGTATTGTATTCCGGAGTTAATGCCATTTTTGGTCCTAGACTTATTGAGGCATTGACACTTTTCATCCTCCATAATAAAAATTGCCACTTAGTAGACACTGTTATTGGTCGTTGGACAGTTTTGATCCTCCGTCAATGAAGTCGTTTGTTGACCGTGAATTAGAAGGGCTTTTCTGTCTTTTTATGTCTTATTCTTCTAATCTTGTTTAGACCAACACTGTTGTGACTCCTGTGAGGCGAGATGGCAAGACTTGGCGGCTTAGTAGTAACCGTCGGTAGTGAGTAGCATCGAGGTTCTTCTCCGGCGAGTTGTGGGTACGGCGGCGAGCATACGAGGCAGTAACTCCTTCCGGCGACGGACCAGTAAGGCAGATCTGGCGGTGCAGCAACAGATCCGGCGAGGTTGAGGCCTTCACCGGTGGTTTTTGGTTCCGGCGAAGCAGAGAGGGCAGCAGGTCGGCGTATGGTAAATAGCAGTTGTAGTTGTAGATGACGTGATGTAGAATTTGCACCTGTAAGTCCTCCCTTCCATATTGACCACAAATATCCTTCACATCTCTCTCTCTCTCTCTCTGACCACAACTACTTGGTGCACAACCTCAAAAACTCTGTTATTCTACCTGAAATTCATTGAAGTTTCAAGCTGAAAATGTGTAATCCGCCGCTCCCAAAAATCGCATTGTCTGAGGTGTTGGAATGGCCGATGTTGACTTCCTGGCTGCTGTAGCTTCATTCCCAAACCCGAATGATAAAATTCGTCTTGGTCTTAATCCAAGGATCATATCTAAAGTTGCTGATGACTCGCATGGCGAAAGAATACTTGATGAGCTTGAAAGGGATGGTGTGGATACATCTTTTATGGTGGTGTCTAAAGGAGGAAACACACCACTCACATATGTCATTGTTGACAACCAAAAAAAAAAACTCGCACGTGCATTTTCACTCCAGGGTATCCATGATATCTGAGGTCTACATACCCAAATCAAAATTGTCTTCAGCGCTTGGAGTAAATATTGTCTACTTAGATGGAAGGCTGCATGAGACTGCTTTGATTGTAGTGCAGGAGGCAAAGAGTAGGGCGCATACCTATTATAGTTGATGCATAAAGGTTAAGGGAGGGGTTGGGTGATATTCCTGACTTTGCTAGTTATGTTGTATGCTCGAAAAAATTTCCACAGGCATGGACTAACGCCCTTTCTATTCCAACTGCACTTGTTTCCATTATCTTGAGATTGATGTCAAATGTAAAATTCGTGATTGTTAGTTGGGTGAAGATGGTTTCTTAATGTAAGAAAGGACTGAAGCGGATAACCTCAGTTTGAAGAAATGGATGTAGCAGTGACCAATGGATGGAGAAATACAAGGATTAAAACATAAAAAGACAGAAAAACCCTTCTAATTCACGGTCAACAAACGGCGTCATTGACGGAGGATCAAAACTGTCCAAAGATCAATAACAGTGGCTACTAAGTGGCAGTTTTTATTATGGAGGATGAAAAGTGTCAATGCCCCAATAAGTCTAGGACCAAAAATGGCATTAACTCTTGTATTCCGTGAGTCACAATAATAATATAACAATAATTAAAATATTGTTCAATTCTATATTCTTCTAGGATTTCTATTACCATCATTAATTATTCCCAAATTTACCATAATTAAATAATTTGACCAATTATAAAGAAAGATTATTAAATAATGCACGGGACAATTGATTAATTAAAAATTTTAAAAATTCATTAATAAAACATAAGGTTCTCATAGTTTTTTCTTAGAAACTCTTTAATAAAGTATTTTTTTTAGAAATTGGTGTGCCAAACCGCCTATGGCAATTTGCGGTGGATAGATCTCGAAAAAATACGCGATTTCAAAAAAACATTTGTCCAAAACGGACAACGGAATCAAAAGTTATGTCTTGCCGAACTTTTGACACTTTACAACTTAAAAAAAAATATAAATAAATAAAGGCCAGTTGTGCCGGCGACGCAGCCGCTGAGGAGGCCGATTCCGGCCTTCCTCGCCGAGACCAGCGACACGATTTTTGTAACACTGATATATAAAATAGATATAGATTAGAATAGGAATAGTATTACACAATTTTATAATATTATAATAAATTTTAACACATAATTATTGTAGAAATCAATATATTTTATTAGGAAGAGAGATTTTTTAGGAATTGGGCGGGAAGTTAAAATTTCAGGATTTTGTTTTATAGATAGTATAGATTGTATTACACTATTTTAAAATATTATAATAGAATTTTAACGCAGGATTATTGTACGATTGGGAAAGTAGAAATCAATATATTTTATTAGGAGAGAGATTTTTAGGAATTGGCGGGAAATTAAAATTTAGGATTTTTTTTTATAGATAGTATAGATTGTATTACACTATTTATAATATTAGAATAGAATTTTAACGCAGAATTATTGTACGAATGGGAAAGTAGAAATCAATATACTTTATTAGGAAGAGAGATTTTTTAGGAATTGGGCGGGAAGTTAAAATTTCGGATTTTGTTTTTATATATAGTATAGATTGTATTACACTATTTTATAATATTAGAATAGAATTTTAACGCAGAATTATTGTACGAATGGGAAAGTAGAAATCAATATATTTTATTAGGAAGAGAGATTTTTTAGGAATTGGGGGAAGTTAAAATTTCAGGATTTTGTTTTTATATATAGTATAGATTGTATTACACTATTTTATAATATTAGAATAGAATTTTAACGCAGAATTATGTACGAATGGGAAAGTAGAAATCAATATATTTTATTAGGAAGAGAGATTTTTTAGGAATTGGGCGGAAAGTTAAAATTTCAGGATTTTGTTTTCATATATAGTATAGATTGTATTACACTATTTTATAATATTAGAATAGAATTTTAACGCAGAATTACTTGTAGGCGAATGGGAAAAGTAGAAATCAATATATTTTATTAGGAAGAGAGATTTTTAGGAATTGGGCGGGAAAGTTAAAATTTCAGGATTTTGTTTTTATAGTATAGTATAGATTGTATTACACTATATTTATAATAATATTAGAATTAGAATTTTAACGCAGAATTATTGTACGAATGGGAAAGTAGAAATCAATATATTTTATTAGGAAGAGAGAAAATTTTTTATGGAATTGGGCGGGAAAGTTAAAATTTCAGGATTTTGTTTTCTATATATAGTATAGATTGTATTACACTATTTTATAATATTAGAATAGAATTTTAACGCAGAATTATTGTACGAATGGGGAAAGTAGAAATCAATATATTTTATTAGGAAGAGAGATTTTTTAGGAATTGGGCGGAAAGTTAATAATTTCAGGATTTTGTTTTTATATATAGTATAGATTGTATTACACTATTTTATAATAATATTAGAATAGAATTTAACGCATGAATTATTGTACGAATGGAAAAGTAGAAATCAATATATTTTATTAGGAAGAGAGATTTTTTTATGATTGGGCGGAAAAGTTAAAATTTCAGGATTTTGTTTTTATATATAGTATAGATTGTATTACACTATTTTATAATATTAGAATAGAATTTTAACGCAGAATTATTGTACGAATGGGAAAGTAGAAATCAATATATTTTATTAGGAAGAGAGATTTTTTAGGAATTGGGAGGAAAGTTAAAATTTTCAGGATTTTGTTTTTATATATAGTATAGATAGATTGTATTACACTATTTTATAATATTAGAATAGAATTTTAACGGCAGAATTATTGTACGAATGAGAAAGTAGAAATCAATATATTTTATTAGGAAGAGAGATTTTTTAGGAATTGGGCCGGGAAAGTTAAAATTTCAGGATTTTGTTTCATATATAGTATAGATTGTATTACACTATTTTGTAATATTAGAATAGAATTTTAACACAGAATTATTGTACGAATGGGAAAGTAGAAATCAATATATTTTATTAGAAGAGAGATTTTTTAGGAATTGGGCGGGAAAGTTAAAATTTCAGGATTTTGTTTTTATATATAGTATATAGATAGTATATAGATTGTATTACACTATTTTATAATATTAGAATAGAATTTTAACGCCAGAATTATTGTACGAATGGGAAAGTAGAAATCAATATATTTTATTAGGAAGAGAGATTTTTTAGGAATTGGGCGGAAAGTTAAAATTTCAGGATTTTGTTTTCATATATAGTATAGATTGTATTACACTATTTTGTAATATTAGAATAGAATTTTAACGCAGAATTATTGTACGAATGGGAAAGTAGAAATCAATATATTATATTAGGAAGAGAGATTTTTTATGAATTGGGCGGGAAAAGTTAAAATTTCAGGATTTTGTTTTTATATATAGTATAGATTGTATTACACTATTTTATAATATTAGAATAGAATTTTAACGCAGAATTATTGTACGAATGGGAAAGTAGAAATCAATATATTTTATTAGGAAGAGAGATTTTTTAGGAATTGGGCGGGAAGTTAAAATTTCAGGATTTTGTTTCTATATATATAGTACAGATTGTATTAACACTATTTATAATATATAGAATAGAATTTTAACGCAGAATTATTGTACGAATGGGAAAGTAGAAATCAATATATTTATTAGGAAGAGAGATTTTTTAGGAATTGGCGGGAAGTTAAAATTTCAGGATTTTGTTTTATATATAGTATAGATTGTATTACACTATTTTATATTATTAGAATACAATTTTAACGCAGAATTATTGTACGAATGGCGAAAGTAGAAATCAATATATTTTATTAGGAAGAGAGATTTTTAGGAATTGGGCGGGCAACGTTAAAAATTCAGGATTTTGTTTTCATATATAGTATAGATTGTATTACACAATTTTGTAATATTAGAATAGAATTATAACGCAGAATTATTGTACGAATGGGAAAGTAGAAATCAATATATTTTATTAGGAAGAGAGATTTTTTAGGAATTGAGCGGGAAGTTAAAATTTCAGGATTTTGTTTTTATATATAGTATAGATTGTATTACACTATTTTATAATATTAGAATAGAATTTTAACGCAGAAATTATTGTACGAATGGGAAAGTAGAAATCAATATATTTTATTAAGAAGAGAGATTTTTTAGGAAATGTGGTGGGAAGTTAAAATTCAGGATTTTGTTTTCATATATAGTATAGATTGTATTACACTATTTTATAATATTAGAAGAGAATTTTAACGCAGAATTATTGTACGAATGGGAAAGTAGAAATCAATATATTTTATTAGGAAGAGAGATTTTTTAGGAATTGGGCGGAAGTTAAAATTTCAGGATTTTGTTTTTATATATAATATATAGATGTATTACACTATTTTATAATATTAGAATAGAATTTTAACGCAGAATTATTGTACGAATGGGAAAGTAGAAATCAATATATTTTATTAGGAAGAGAGATTTTTTAGGAATTAGGCGGAAAGTTAAAATTTCAGGATTTTGTTTTCATATATAGTATAGATTGTATTACACTATTTTATAATATTAGAATAGAAATTTAACGCAGAATTATTGTACGAATGGAAAGTAGAAATCAATATATTTTATTAGGAAGAGAGATTTTTTAGGAATTGGGCTGGGAAGTTAAAATTTCAGGATTTTGTTTTCATATATAGTATAGATTGTATTACACTATTTTATAATATTAGAATAGAATTTTAACGCCAGAATTATTGTACGAATGGGAAAGTAGAAATCAATATATTTTATTAGGAAGAGAGATTTTTTAGGAATTGGGCGGAAAGTTAAAATTTCAGGATTTTGTTTTTATATATAGTATAGATTGTATTACACTATTTTATAATAATATTAGAATAGAATTTTAACGCATAATTATTGTACGAATGGAAAAGTAGAAATCAATATATTTTATTAGGAAGAGAGATTTTTTATGGAATTGGGCGGGAAAAGTTAAAATTTCTGGATTTTATTTTTATATATAGTATAGATTGTATTACACTATTTTATAATATTAGAATAGAATTTTAACGCAGAATTATTGTACGAATGGGAAAGTAGAAATCAATATTATTTTATTAGGAAGAAGAGATTTTTTAGGAATTGGGGGAAGTTAAAATTTCAGGATTTTGTTTTTATATATAGTATAGATTGTATTACACTATTTTATAATATTAGAATAGAATTTCAACGCCAGAATTATTGTACGAATGGGAAAGTAGAAATCAATATATTTTATTAGGAAGAGAGATTTTTTAGAATTGGGCGGGAAAGTTAAAATTTCAGGATTTTGTTTTCATATATAGTATAGATTGTATTACACTATTTTATAATATTAGAATAGAATTTTAACGCAGAATTATTGTACGAATGGGAAAGTAGAAATCAATATATTTTATTAGGAAGAGAGATTTTTTAGGAATTGGGCGGAAAGTTAAAATTTCAGGATTTTGTTTTTATATATAGTATAGATTGTATTACACTATTTTATAATAATATTAGAATAGAATTTTAACGCATAATTATTGTACGAATGGAAAAGTAGAAATCAATATATTTTATTAGGAAGAGAGATTTTTTATGAATTGGGCGGGGAAAAGTTAAAATTCAGGATTTTGTTTTTATATATAGTATAGATTGTATTACACTATTTTATAATATTAGAATAGAATTTTAACGCAGAATTATTGTACGAATGGGAAAGTAGAAATCAATATATTTTATTAGGAAGAGAGATTTTTTAGGAATTGGGAGGGAAGTTAAAATTTCAGGATTTTGTTTTATATATAGTATAGATAGATTGTATTACACTATTTTATAATATTAGAATAGAATTTTAACGCAGAATTATTGTACGAATGGGAAAGTAGAAATCAATATATTTTATTAGGAAGAGAGATTTTTAGGAATTGGGCGGAAAGTTAAAATTTCAGGATTTTGTTTTCATATATAGTATAGATTGTATTACACTATTTTGTAATATTAGAATAGAATTTAAACACAGAATTATTGTACGAATGGGAAAGTAGAAATCAATATATTTTATTAGGAAGAGAGATTTTTTAGGAATTGGGCGGAAAGTTAAAATTTCAGGATTTTGTTTTTATATATAGTATATAGATATTATATAGATTGTATTACACTATTTTATAATATTAGAATAGAATTTTAATGCAGAATTATTGTTCGAATGGGAAAGTAGAAATCAATATATTTTATTAGGAAGAGAGATTTTTTAGGAATTGGGCGGAAAGTTAAAATTTCAGGATTTCGTTTTCATATATAGTATAGATTGTATTACACTATTTTATAATATTAGAATAGAATTTTAACGCAGAATTATTGTACGAATGGGAAAGCTAGAAATCAATATATTTTATTAAGAAGAGAGATTTTTTAGGAAATGGGTGGGAAGATAAAATTTCAGGATTTTGTTTTCATATATAGTATAGATTGTATTACACTATTTTATAATATTAGAAGAGAATTTTAACGCAGAATTATTGTACGAATGGGAAAGTAGAAATCAATATATTTTATTAGGAAGAGAGATTTTTTAGGAATTGGGCGGAAAGTTAAATTTTCAGGATTTTGTTTTATATATAGTATATAGATTGTATTACACTATTTTATAATATTAGAATAGAATTTTAACGCCAGAATTATTGTACGAATGGGAAAGTAGAAATCAATATATTTTATTAGGAAGAGAGATTTTTTAGGAATTAGGCGGAAAGTTAAAATTTCAGGATTTTGTTTTCATATATAGTATAGATTTTATTACACTATTTTATAATATTAGAATAGAAATTTAACGCAGAATTATTTTACGAATGGAAAGTAGAAATCAATATATTTTATTAGGAAGATAGATTTTTTAAGAATTGGGTGGGAAGTTAAAATTTCAGGATTTTGTTTTCATATATAGTATAGATTGTATTACACTATTATATAATATTAGAATAGAATTTTAACGCAGAATTATTGTACGAATGGGAAAGTAGAAATCAATATATTTTATTAGGAAGAGAGATTTTTTAGGAATTGGGCGGAAAGTTAAAATTTCAGGATTTTGTTTTTATATATAGTATAGATTGTATTACACTATTTTATAATAATATTAGAATAGAATTTTAACGCATAATTATTGTACGAATGGAAAAGTAGAAATCAATATATTTTATTAGGAAGAGAGATTTTTTATGAATTGGGCGGGAAAAGTTAAAATTTCAGGATTTTGTTTTTATATATAGTATAGATTGTATTACACTATTTTATAATATTAGAATAGAATTTTAACGCAGAATTATTGTACGAATGGGAAAGTAGAAATCAATATATTTTATTAGGAAGAGAGATTTTTTAGGAATTGGGAGGGAAGTTAAAATTTCAGGATTTTGTTTTTATATATAGTATAGATAGATTGTATTACACTATTTTATAATATTAGAATAGAATTTTAACGCAGAATTATTGTACGAATGGGAAAGTAGAAATCAATATATTTTATTAGGAAGAGAGATTTTTTTGGAATTGGGCGGGAAGTTAAAATTTCAGGATTTTGTTTTCATATATAGTATAGATTGTATTACACTATTTTGTAATATTAGAATAGAATTTAAACACAGAATTATTATACGAATGGGAAAGTAGAAATCAATATATTTTATTAGGAAGAGAGATTTTTTAGGAATTGGGCGGAAAGTTAAAATTTCCGGATTTTGTTTTTATATATAGTATATAGATATTATATAGATTGTATTACACTATTTTATAATATTAGAATAGAATTTTAACGCAGAATTGTTGTACGAATGTGAAAGTAGAAATCAATATATTTTATTAGGAAGAGAGATTTTTTAGGAATTGGGCGGAAAGTTAAAATTTCAGGATTTTGTTTTCATATATAGTATAGATTGTATTACACTATTTTATAATATTAGAATAGAATTTTAACGCAGAATTATTGTACGAATGGGAAAGTAGAAATCAATATATTTTATTAAGAAGAGAGATTTTTTAGGAAATGGGTGGGAAGTTAAAATTTCAGGATTTTGTTTTGATATATAGTATAGATTGTATTACACTATTTTATAATATTAGAAGAGAATTTTAACGCCAGAATTATTGTACGAATGGGAAAGTAGAAATCAATATATTTTATTAGGACGAGAGATTTTTTAGGAATTGGGCGGAAATTTAAAATTTCAGGATTTTGTTTTTATATATAGTATATAGATTGTATTACACTATTTTATAATATTAGAATAGAATTTTAACGCAGAATTATTGTACGAATGGGAAAGTAGAAATCAATATATTTTATTAGGAAGAGAGATTTTTTAGGAATTAGGCGGAAAGTTAAAATTTCAGGATTTTGTTTTCATATATAGTATAGATTTTATTACACTATTTTATAATATTAGAATAGAAATTTAACGCAGAATTATTGTACGAATGGGAAAGTAGAAATCAATATATTTTATTAGGAAGAGAGATTTTTTAGGAATTGGGCGGAAAGTTAAAATTTCAGGATTTTGTTTTCATATATAGTATAGATTGTATTACACTATTTTATAATATTAGAATAGAATTTTAACGCAGAATTATTGTACGAATGGGTTAGTAGAAATCAATATATTTTATTAGGAAGAGAGATTTTTTAGGAATTGGGCGGAAAGTTAAAATTTCAGGATTTTGTTTTCATATATAGTATAGATTGTATTACACTATTTTATAACATTAGAATAGAATTTTAACGCAGAATTATTGTACGAATGGGAAAGTAGAAATCAATATATTTTATTAAGAAGAGAGATTTTTTAGGAAATGGGTGGGAAGTTAAAATTTCAGGATTTTGTTTTCATATATAGTATAGATTGTATTACACTATTTATAATATTAGAAGAGAATTTTAACGCAGAATTATTGTACGAATGGGAAAGTAGAAATCAATATATTTTATTAGGAAGAGAGATTTTTTAGGAATTGGGCGGAAAGTTAAAATTTCAGGATTTTGTTTTTATATATAGTATATAGATTGTATTACACTATTTTATAATATTAGAATAGAATTTTAACGCAGAATTATTGTACGAATGGGAAAGTAGAAATCAATATATTTTATTAGGAAGAGAGATTTTTTAGGAATTAGGCGGGAAAGTTAAAATTTCAGGATTTTGTTTTCATATATAGTATAGATTTTATTACACTATTTTATAATATTAGAATAGAAATTTAACGCAGAATTATTTTACGAATGGAAAGTAGAAATCAATATATTTTATTAGGAAGAGAGATTTTTTAGGAATTGGGTGGGAAGTTAAAATTTCAGGATTTTGTTTTCATATATAGTATAGATTGTATTACACTATTTTATAATATTAGAATAGAATTTTAACGCAGAATTATTGTACGAATGGGAAAGTAGAAATCAATATATTTTATTAGGAAGAGAGATTTTTTAGGAATTGGGCGGAAAGTTAAAATTTCAGGATTTTGTTTTTATATATAGTATAGATTGTATTACACTATTTTATAATAATATTAGAATAGAATTTTAACGCATAATTATTGTACGAATGGAAAAGTAGAAATCAATATATTTTATTAGGAAGAGAGATTTTTTATGAATTGGGCGTGAAAAAGTTAAAATTTCAGGATTTTGTTTTTATATATAGTATAGATTGTATTACACTATTTTATAATATTAGAATAGAATTTTAACGCAGAATTATTGTACGAATGGGAAAGTAGAAATCAATATATTTTATTAGGAAGAGAGATTTTTTAGGAATTGGGCGGGAAGTTAAAATTTCAGGATTTTGTTTTTATATATAGTATAGATTGTATTACACTATTTTATAATAATATTAGAATAGAATTTTAACGCATAATTATTGTACGAATGGAAAAGTAGAAATCAATATATTTTATTAGGAAGAGAGATTTTTTATGAATTGGGCGGGAAAAGTTAAAATTTCAGGATTTTGTTTTTATATATAGTATAGATTGTATTACACTATTTTATAATATTATAATAGAATTTTAACGCAGAATTATTGTACGAATGGGAAAGTAGAAATCAATATATTTTATTAGGAAGAGAGATTTTTTAGGAATTGAGCGGGAAGTTAAAATTTCAGGATTTTGTTTTTATATATAGTATAGATTGTATTACACTATTTTATAATATTAGAATAGAATTTTAACGCAGAATTATTGTACGAATGGGAAAGTAGAAATCAATATATTTTATTAAGAAGAGAGATTTTTTAGGAAATGGGTGGGAAGTTAAAATTTTAGGATTTTGTTTTCATATATAGTATAGATTGTATTACACTATTTTATAATATTAGAAGAGAATTTTAACGCAGAATTATTGTACGAATGGGAAAGTAGAAATCAATATATTTTAGTAGGAAGAGAGATTTTTTAGGAATTGGGCGGAAAGTTAAAATTTCAGGATTTTGTTTTTATATATAGTATATAGATTGTATTACACTATTTTATAATATTAGAATAGAATTTTAACGCAGAATTATTGTACGAATGGGAAAGTAGAAATCAATATATTTTATTAGGAAGAGAGATTTTTTAGGAATTGGGCGGAAAGTTAAAATTTCAGGATTTTGTTTTTATATATAGTATAGATTGTATTACACTATTTTATAATAATATTAGAATAGAATTTTAACGCATAATTATTGTACGAATGGAAAAGTAGAAATCAATATATTTTATTAGGAAGAGAGATTTTTTATGAATTGGGCGGGAAAAGTTAAAATTTCAGGATTTTGTTTTTATATATAGTATAGATTGTATTACACTATTTTATAATATTAGAATAGAATTTTAACGCAGAATTATTGTACGAATGGGAAAGTAGAAATCAATATATTTTATTAGGAAGAGAGATTTTTTAGAAATTGGGCGGAAAGTTAAAATTTCAGGATTTTGTTTTTATATATAGTATATATTGTATTACACTATTTTATAATATTAGAATAGAATTTCAACGCAGAATTATTGTACGAATGGGAAAGTAGAAATCAATATATTTTATTAGGAAGAGAGATTTTTTAGGAATTGGGCGGAAAGTTAAAATTTCAGGATTTTGTTTTCATATATAGTATAGATTGTATTACACTATTTTATAATATTAGAATAGAATTTTAACGCAGAATTATTGTACGAATGGGAAAGTAGAAATCAATATATTTTATTAGGAAGAGAGATTTTTTAGGAATTGGGCGGAAAGTTAAAATTTCAGGATTTTGTTTTTATATATAGTATAAATTGTATTACACTATTTTATAATAATATTAGAATAGAATTTTAACGCATAATTATTGTACGAATGGAAAAGTAGAAATCAATATATTTTATTAGGAAGAGAGATTTTTTATGAATTGGGCGGGAAAAGTTAAAATTTCAGGATTTTGTTTTTATATATAGTATAGATTGTATTACACTATTTTATTATATTAGAATAGAATTTTAACGCAGAATTATTGTACGAATGGGAAAGTAGAAATCAATATATTTTATTAGGAAGAGAGATTTTTTAGGAATTGGGCGGGAAGTTAAAATTTCAGGATTTTGTTTTCATATATAGTATAGATTGTATTACACTATTTTGTAATATTAGAATAGAATTTAAACACAGAATTATTGTACGAATGGGAAAGTAGAAATCAATATATTTTATTAGGAAGAGAGATTTTTTATGAATTGGGCGGGAAAAGTTAAAATTTCAGGATTTTGTTTTTATATATAGTATAGATTGTATTACACTATTTTATAATATTAGAATAGAATTTTAACGCAGAATTATTGTACGAATGGGAAAGTAGAAATCAATATATTTTATTAGGAAGAGAGATTTTTTAGGAATTGGGCGGAAAGTTAAAATTTCAGGATTTTGTTTTCATATATAGTATAGATTGTATTACACTATTTTATAATATTAGAATAGAATTTTAACGCCAGAATTATTGTACGAATGGGAAAGTAGAAATCAATATATTTTATTAGGAAGAGAGATTTTTTAGGAATTGGGCGGAAAGTTAAAATTTCAGGATTTTGTTTTCATATATAGTATAGATTGTATTACACTATTTTATAACATTAGAATAGAATTTTAACGCAGAATTATTGTACGAATGGGAAAGTAGAAATCAATATATTTTATTAAGAAGAGAGATTTTTTAGGAAATGGGTGGGAAGTTAAAATTTCAGGATTTTGTTTTCATATATAGTATAGATTGTATTACACTATTTTATAATATTAGAAGAGAATTTTAACGCAGAATTATTGTACGAATGAGAAAGTAGAAATCAATATATTTTATTAGGAAGAGAGATTTTTTAGGAATTGGGCGGAAAGTTAAAATTTCAGGATTTTGTTTTTATATATAGTATATAGATTGTATTACACTATTTTATAATATTAGAATAGAATTTTAACGCAGAATTATTGTACGAATGGGAAAGTAGAAATCAATATATTTTATTAGGAAGAGAGATTTTTTAGGAATTAGGCGGAAAGTTAAAATTTCAGGATTTTGTTTTCATATATAGTATAGATTTTATTACACTATTTTATAATATTAGAATAGAAATTTAACGCAGAATTATTTTACGAATGGAAAGTAGAAATCAATATATTTTATTAGGAAGATAGATTTTTTAGGAATTGGGTGGGAAGTTAAAATTTCAGGATTTTGTTTTCATATATAGTATAGATTGTATTACACTATTTTATAATATTAGAATAGAATTTTAACGCAGAATTATTGTACGAATGGGAAAGTAGAAATCAATATATTTTATTAGGAAGAGAGATTTTTTAGGAATTGGGGGGAAAGTTAAAATTTCAGGATTTTGTTTTTATATATAGTATAGATTGTATTACACTATTTTATAATAATATTAGAATAGAATTTTAACGCATAATTATTGTACGAATGGAAAAGTAGAAATCAATATATTTTATTAGGAAGAGAGATTTTTTATGAATTGGGCGTGAAAAGTTAAAATTTCAGGATTTTGTTTTTATATATAGTATAGATTGTATTACACTATTTTATAATATTAGAATAGAATTTTAACGCAGAATTATTGTACGAATGGGAAAGTAGAAATCAATATATTTTATTAGGAAGAGAGATTTTTTAGGAATTGGGCGGGAAGTTAAAATTTCAGGATTTTGTTTTTATATATAGTATAGATTGTATTACACTATTTTATAATAATATTAGAATAGAATTTTAACGCATAATTATTGTACGAATGGAAAAGTAGAAATCAATATATTTTATTAGGAAGAGAGATTTTTTATGAATTGGGCGGGAAAAGTTAAAATTTCAGGATTTTGTTTTTATATATAGTATAGATTGTATTACACAATTTTATAATATTAGAATAGAATTTTAACGCAGAATTATTGTACGAATGGGAAAGTAGAAATCAATATATTTTATTAGGAAGAGAGATTTTTTAGGAATTGGGCGGGAAGTTAAAATTTCAGGATTTTGTTTTTATATATAGTATAGATATAGATTGTATTACACGATTTTATAATATTAGAATAGAATTTTAACGCAGAATTATTGTACGAATGGGAAAGTAGAAATCAATATATTTTATTAGGAAGAGAGATTTTTTAGGAATTGGGCGGGAAGTTAAAGTGTCAGGATTTTGATTTTATATATAGTATAGATTGTATTACACTATTTTATAATATTAGAATAGAATTTTAACGCCAGAATTATTGTACGAATGGGAAAGTAGAAATCAATATATTTTATTAGGAAGAGAGATTTTTTAGGAATTGGGCGGGAAGTTAAAGTGTCAGGATTTTGATTTTATATATAGTATAGATTGTATTACACTATTTTATAATATTAGAATAGAATTTTAACGCAGAATTATTGTACGAATGGGAAAGTAGAAATCAATATATTTTATTAGGTAGAGAGATTTTTTAGGAATTGGGCGGGAAGTTAAAATTTCAGGATTTTATTTTTATATATAGTATAGATTGTAATACACTATTTTATAATATTAGAATAGAATTTTAACGCAGAATTATTGTACGAATGGGAAAGTAGAAATCAATATATTTTATTAGGAAGAGAGATTTTTTAGGAATTGGGCAGGAAGTTAAAATTTCAGGATTTTGTTTTTATATATAGTATAGATTGTATTACACTATTTTATAATATTAGAATAGAATTTTAACGCCAGAATTATTGTACGAATGGGAAAGTAGAAATCAATCAATATATTTTAATAGGAAGAGAGATTTTTTATGAATTGGGCGGGAAAAGTTAAAATTTCAGGATTTTGTTTTTATATATAGTATAGATAAATGAATAAATACATAAATAAATATAAATATTATTCTAAACGTAATATATAATAATTAATAATTAAAGACTCTCAAATACACTTACTACTTACAGAAATAATAATAATAATAATGATGATGATGATGATGATGATGATGATGATGATGATGATGATGATGATGATGATGATGATGATGATGATGATGATGATGATGATGATGATGATGATGATGATGATGATGATGATGATGATGATGATGATGATGATGATGATGATGATGATGATAAAACTAATAATATTAAAATAATAACAATAACACTAATAAAAATATTACTATAAATATTAATATTATGGATAATAATATTAATCAGTGGACTATTCTGACTTTCCAAAAATAAAATAAAAAAATCTGTGAAATGTTTTCACTCCTAAAAGACCCAAAATCACATATAATATTTTAGGCCCAAAAATCATAGCCCAGGTATATATATGTCAATCGTTATACCCTACACCACGGCGCGCGTAGCACTGTGCGTCGCGCGCCTCCCAAAATGACGTCGTTTTGCGATCGTTTTGAGAGGCGCGGTAGGAAGTTTCTGTGATTATGTGTATTTATTCACCACAATTATGTGTATTTATTTACGCAATTATGTGTATTTGTTCATACAGTTATGTATATTTTTATACAATTATGTACATTCTTTTTATACAATTATGTACATCCGAATCAGAAAATTTGTGAGTATTATGTTAAGAGTTGATGTGTATTATGTTAAAAGTTTATGTTTATTATGTATTATGTTAGATTATGTGTATTATCTTTTAAAAAGAGTATGTATATTTTGGGTCAAAGTACATATAAAGTCCTTGTACTATAGTGTTTTGTTCAATTTAGTCCTGTACCTTTATTCTGTTCAATTTAGTCCCTCTACTTTAAAAAGTGATGAAACTAAGGACAATTGTCAAATCTCATTAAAAACATGTTTCTATTATTTATTTTAGACATACTAATTTAATATATTGGTGGTAAAAATAACTAATTTTAAATATTTATAAAGAAATATATGAGTAAGAATATAAATATCGTCAGCGCCACGTAACCCTAAGTTAGCCGTAATATTAACACCATTAACTATTGTCCTTAATTACACCATTTTTTAAAGTACAAGGACTAAATTGAACAAAATAAAGGTATAAGGACTAAATTGAACAAAACGTTATAGTACAGGACCTCATAAGTACTTGATCTATATTTTGTTATACTCGTTATAATTATGTACATTCATGTATACAATTATGTGTATTCTAGTATAACATTATGTACATTTTGAACAACGGGGTTTTTTTAAAAGAAAAAATTACTGCCATTCACTGGGGCGGGAAATTAAAAAAAAAAAAAAAATTTAAAACGACGTCGTTTTGCATCTGGGCGCACAGTGCAACGCGCGCCGTGGTGTAGGATATAAATTGCCTATATATGTAGCCAACTCGGTTCAACCCAGCTTCTTCCCCATTATTGATATCTACTAGTTTTTACGCGCATTGCGCGATTGGGATAATGCCCAATGTTTTTTTTTTAATAAGTACTTTAAAGTATATTAAGGTAAGATTATATTGAAATTGTTCATGCATAGATAATTGAAGGTTGAATTTGTGTATTTAAATTGGTAATTCTTCCCCCAAAGGTTGAGTCCCCAACCCCAAGGGCCCCCCACACTCCGACCCGACAGAGCAGTGTGGGAAGTTGTAAATCACGGTGACTCAATGGTTCAACAGAGAGGACCAAATGCTGGTGCGAACAAGGAATCTGCCCACTTTGGACATAATTCCCGCACTGCC
>NW_017619074.1:0-2981 GCF_001879475.1 Ipomoea nil
AGCTGGAATTACCGGCGCTGCTGGCACCAGACTTGCCCTCCAATGGATCCTCGTTAAGGGATTTAGATTGTACTCATTCCAATTACCAGACTCGATCGAGCCCGGTATTGTTATTTATTGTCACTACCTCCCCGTGTCAGGATTGGGTAATTTGCGGCGCCTGCTGCCTTCCTTGGATGTGGTAGCCGTTTCTCAGGCTCCCTCTCCGGAATCGAACCCTAATTCTCCGTCACCCGTCACCACCATGGTAGGGCCACTATCCTACCATCGAAAGTTGATAGGGCAGAAATTTGAATGATGCGTCGCCGGCGCTAAGGCCGTGCGATCCGTCGAGTTATCATGAATCATCGCAGCAACGGGCAAAGCCGCGTCGACCTTTTATCTAATAAATGCATCCTTCCAGAAGTCGGGGTTTGTTGCACGTATTAGCTCTAGAATTACTACGGTTATCCGAGTAGTAGGTACCATCAAACAAACTATAACTGATTTAATGAGCCATTCGCAGTTTCACAGTCTGAATTAGTTCATACTTACACATGCATGGCTTAATCTTTGAGAACAAGCATATGACTACTGGCAGGATCAACCAGGTAGCATTCCTCGACGACGTCGCTGCCGCACGAGACCGACGGTACGCCCCGTCTCCCGCTCGCTCCTAGGAACGAGGGATTGGCGACGAGAACGACCGCTGGCTAGCTCGAGGCGACAGTTTGAGTCGTACAAAACGCGTCGGGACGGGCAGATTTGAGCTCGACGCCCCTTGCCTCAAGGTGGACCGAATCCGAGAGCTCGACAGTCGCCCTCGTGCCAAGGCCGCCGCGACGATTCGCGACGACCGTGGAACGTGGCGATGCCTTCTCCGTTCGTCCCGCGCAAAATCCACGCGTGTTGCGAAGACGAGCGCCAACGAAATGCAAATACGTTAAGCCGTCAGTGCCGTGCGAGGTATGCAACACAGGAAACCGTCGTGCGACCAAGGCCTTGCGCCCTTGTGTCGTCTTGTATGAGAGGCGTGCTTGGCAGGACGTCGCTGCTCGAGCAGGGATCCAACCTGACCGCACACGCCGATAACCACTCACGCACCGTCTCGCGTCGCAAAAACGCCCAATCGCTTAGCCGAGGATCGATAGGAACCCGGCCCGGACGAATCCGTGCACGAGTCCCCACCGATGCTGGCCGTCACGGCAGGAACGCCCCGCGTCGATAGGTACGAAAGGTAACCCTTGAATTCCCATCTCGCCGCTCACATTGGTTGTGAGTCCGTCTCGCCATCGGTGAGGTGGAGGAAGCCCTCGAGGAGTGGAATCCCTCGATCAATGCAATACCATACCTCTTGCGAGGTGGGTCAGCCCCCACGTCCGTCCGGAGCACAATCATCCTCTAACGAACAGCTTACTAGACAGTTGGAAACGGGTCTCGGTAACTCACAAACCTACTACGGTATGTTGGCAGATTCACGGTTGCTCGATTGACCGACAACCCCGCGCCAACGACGTTTTTTTGCATGTCCGTCTCCCTCAGTGCCCCGCGTCGATAGTTACGAAAGGTAACTACCGAATTTCCATCTCGCCGTACGCATTGGTTGTGAGTCCGTCGCGCCATCGGGTGGAGGAAGACCTCGAGGAGTGAAAGTCCTCGATCAATACAACACCATACCTCTTGCGAGGTGGGTCAGCCCCCAAGTCCGACGCTAAGACAACGCCCGTTGCGCTTGGCAGATTCGTAGCGAGCGGCACAATCATCCTTTAACGGACAGCTTACTAGACGGGTGGACACTGGTGTCGGTAACTTACAAGCTACTGAGGTATATTGCAGATTCACGGTTGTTTTTTTGCCCCAACTTGTTCCACGGCCGTTTTTTTGGCATGTCCGTCTCGGTCAGATCCGGACGTGTCGTCGAACGAGTGCTGTGGAGGAAGCCCTCGAGGAATGAAAGGCCTCGAGCAATACAATATTTCTATCCTCTTTGCGAGGTCGGTCAACCCCCACGCCCGACGACACGTACGCTGCAACTGCGCTACGCTGGCGGGTTCATTGCGGAACGCCCCGCGCCTCCGCCCCTACGGCGGCACCGTAATTCGTTAACGAACAGCTTACTAGACGATTGGACACGTGCCTCGGGCAACTCACAACCTACTGACGGTATATTGGCAGATTCACGTTTGCTCGATTGACCGAATTCACGTGCCAATGATGTTTTTTGGCATGTCCGTCTCCGTCCGGTGCGGCCGGCCCCGCCTTGCGACTCCGATGGGTCTATGCCGGTCCCCAATAATACGTACGAGCGGCGGGAACACTCGTACGAGGCCTACGGGACGAGGGGGCCCGTCCCAACACGTTCCGAAAAAAGTCGACGGCACCTCAACTACCATACCCCCCTATAGTAGTTAAAAAAAAAAACCCCAGTGACAGCAGTAGACACGGTTTGTCCGCGTAAATCACACGGTCATTTCGGGTGGTTCCGTGCATTTTTTTTCAAATGTTATTGCATGGTCCTTTAGTTTAGAGCATTTTAACAATGCTTGGTAAATTTCAAAGCGTTTGGATGATTATTTCATTGAAAACGACGATGTCCAAATTTATGCCAGCTGTCCGCAAAGTTCCTTGTCTGACTTAGCCAAGTACTTGGGATTGTTGGGAATGTGAGAGGAATATATGGCATATCGTTTGCCTCACTAATTAAATAGTACAATAAGCTCTAAAACAAATGTATATGCCATTTTGGCACGAGAACGACGTAAAACGACATAGGCCAAGGCATAACACAGAACCGTCGTAAAAGTACTGGGGTGGCAGGCGGGTAAACCTCTGTTGCGTGATATTTTCCGCATCCGTCCGCAACTGTGCGCAATTTGGGCGCCCTCGTTCCGCATAAGTCGCAACCTCGGCACCCTCGTTCCGCATAAGTCCGCAACCTCGGCACCCCCCGTTCCGCATAAGTCCGCAACTTGGGCACCCTCGTCCCCGCAACTTTCGCACCT
>NW_017619075.1:0-150000 GCF_001879475.1 Ipomoea nil
GGATGAAGATTCATTAAACAATTTGGTAAAAGACTTGATGAGAATGAAGACTAAAGACTTATAACTATCATATGACTTAATGCGTTCTTTGACGACTAAAAATACTTTTAAATCCACTATCTTGGTGTTTGGTGCATTTCTTATTTCTTGTTCTTTCATATTTTAATTCTGGCATAGTTTCTGGCATTGGTCCAATTTAATAGTTTATCTTAGTCAGATTTCTTATTAATTAACTTGCATTCAAGATTCACTCCTTTTTGAGTCCATCCTTGAAATACTCTAATAAACAGAGCCAAAGAGTGCGAGCATGCTATAGTACTAAAACTCACCCTCATCAAAATCATTCTTCCTTTCTATCTCTCTCGATAAACTTGGAAGACGAAAGAAGATTTCCCTCCCAACTTTAAGAAAACCCTCCTAACTCATCTCCACCTACGACATGCAAATCAAAGAATTGATGAGAGCTTTGAAAATTGACTCATCTCACAACTCAGAAGCAGCTATATATTTATTTGAATACAAGAAGAACAGGGAAACCGAGCAAAATATCAATATGAAAAGGAATATGATTTAGCCACTTGTTATACCATGGACTAGGTTCACCTTGCAGGTCCACATTGCAAGGTAAACCGTAGTCCTAAAATATATATATGCGCTAACGAATGTCCAGGAAAGAACTAAGAACCAATCGCAATTGTCCACATGTCCAGATTTAATAGATTATATGTAATTTTAAAAAAAATGTGGTGGCATTTTCGTATATAACTCGAATTTTGGTGCAAGTAAAATGTGTGAAAAGTGCAAGTAACTGGTGCAAGTATGCAAGTAAAATCACTTCAAAGTGCAACCATTTTCACTTAATAGTGCATGTTTAATATTAATTAGTGCACCTAATGATAACGTTTCGATCCCCACCTATGTGAATGAAGCAAAACATTTGGCCAGTCCCCTACCGCTTAGTGCGCTGACCGTAGGGACGGGAGATTAGTCTTCTAGCTATCGGCTGGAGGGATACTTAATATTGATTCTCAACGTACATTATTTATTGTACTATTAATACGGAGTACATTGTATTTGCATTTTTAATACATTTTACTTGCACTTTGGTGCACTATATAAAACTGTTACTTGCACTTCAATGTTCAATTATTTACTAAAATGGCACCATGTTTAAAAAAAAAAAAAAAGGAAAATTGTAAAAAATGCCCTTCTATAATTGACCAATTATCAATGTCGCCCCTGAATTATGAATGGTGTAAATGTTGCCCCTCAATTATAAAAATGGTGCACATATAGCCCCTCCCGTAACAGGCCTGTGAGTCCACGTTAGTCTACACTGTTTAGTTGGGGTAATTAAGTAATTTACTTATTTTTTCCTTTTTCTTTTTTATATTTTCCCTTTCCCATCCTCATTTGAGACCATCGCTGATTGAAGAACCGGCAGGTCCCGGTGTCGAAGCGGAGGTTTGAGCAGCCGGTGGCTATGGAGGAGGAGGAGTAGCTTCCTCTTCCTTTTTCCCGATCCTCTGGCAGCTAATCTTCCTTCTTCTTCAATTCCTAAATTTCCTGCTTCTTTTCCTGATCTTCCTGGTCTGTTCTTTCTTATCGCCGTCCGCGGCCGGTGGACTCCCCTCTTCCACCTTTTCCGGCGGCTTATCCTCCGCCGGCGCCTTCGTCTTATCTTCCGGAGGCGGCGGCACCGCTTCCTCGTCCACGTACCAAACCTTAACGCCGATCTCGCCCTTAATCTGTGAGAAAACGATGCGCGAATATGTGAGAATAGTAAACCAGCGCCTCCGATCCCTCCTGCACAAAACTACTCCGGGCGATCTTAATCCTCCCACTGCGGGTTCAGATCCCGAAACTTAGTCGTCGCTCTTCCCACTGCGGGTTCAGATCCCGAAACTTAGTCGCCGTCCGCTGTCGCTGGCCGTCGAAATCCACCAAAACATAGGCACCGGCGGTGCCCTACCCATCCTTAGGCATCAAATTCTTCGCATTACATATCTCCACAATGAGCTTTCTGCTGCGAATCTGCTCCGCTGCCATTACGGTTTCAAAATCCACCAAAGAGTATACGAACAACGAAAAACGTTTCAATTACTTGTAGCGTATGAGAGGAATTTACAGAGAAAAAAAAAATGGCGAAAGTGAGTTGGTGAAGTGGGTGACGGTTCCACTCATATTAAAGAGAAAAGGTAAAACGACGCTCCCTTCAATGGCGATGGTATGAGGAGGGGAAATGGAAAATATAAAAAGAAAAAGGAAAAAAAAGTAAATTACTTAATTACCCCCAACTAAACGGTGTAGACTAACGTTGACTCACAGGTCCGTTACGGGAGGGGCTATATGTGCACCATTTTGATAATTGAGGGACAACATTTACACCATTCATAATTCAAGGGCGACATTGATAATTGGTCAATTATAGAGGGACATTGTTTACAAATTTCCCAAAAAAAATCAGTGTTTCTGATCCGTTAGATTTGAACACGTGAACGACTGTAAGTGATTCTTAGTTCTTTCCTGGACAACTCGTTCTCACTTGAACATCCTCCTATATATATATTATTGTAAATTGTAAATTGTAAATGTGCTAGTTTGAAATAGAAATTTAAATTGATTGAATGATATATACATTTCTATTTATTATTGTAAAAGTAATCATTTGAAATATAGTTATAATTTATTTAACACTAATATAATTTATGACGTACCCGTCCTATAAATTACAGTGACATTTTGTTTTGTATTGGTGATATAACAAATGATACAATCGTGATACTGTGCACCAGGGCGCACATAGCACTGTGCACTCTGCGCCTCCCAAAACGACGTTGTTTTGTTAAGTTGTTAAAAAAAAATCATCTGTTTCGAATGCACATAAACTCATAACAGAATACACAAAATTCATAACAGAATACACATAATCTACATAATACATAATACACATAAACTTTTAACTGAATACACATAATAGGATTTGGTTAACATAATACACATAAACTCTTACTGAATACACATAAACTCATTACACAATACACATAAACTTTTGACTGAATACACATAATGGAGTTTGGTTAAAATAATACACATAAACTCTCAACTAAATGCACGTAAACTCATAACACAATACACATAAATTTTTAACTGAACACACATAATGGGGTTTGGTCTGTTCGGATGGACAAAGTGACGTTAGTAATGACATTAACATGAAACGCCCGCGTTTTGTGTCTGGACACACATTACTATGTGCGCTGTGGTGCACGATATAAATTGCCTAAATGATAATGGGAGCTTTCCTGAAGACTTTGAATAAAAATAAGACGAGTCAACTAAAATGCGTTGTGGGCCAAATAATCCAATTTTTTAAAAATTTTAATTTTTTGCTATCATTTTCGGTGATGCTTCAGGAAAATATTGCAACCTAATCGGTGTTGACGACTAATGTCATAGCATGTGTATATATATACAATTATCGTTCAAGCCTTCAAGATAAAACCAACTAAACATATATTTTCCCTTTTGAAACTGTTAAAAGTTTTCTCATCATGGGGACATCTTTATCTCAAATTGATCACTTCCTCGTCACCTTCCTCATCTTTCTAGTTACGGGGTTGTGCATTTGTAGCGGAAGCAACAATACTGGGATTTGCAAGGAAGAGGAGAAACAGGCGCTATTGTGCTTCAAGGAGGAGTCAAAAATTCTAAGGATAGAGCTGATTGTTGCACTAAATGGGAAGGAATGGGAAGGAATTGTGTGTGATAATGTAACCGGTCATGTCATTGAACTCCATCTATCAACTAATCTTGAGGATAATCTTCCAAGAGGTAAACTTAGTTCTTGTTTGCTTGAAGTGAAACAATTACGTTACCTCAATCTTAGAGGTATCAATTTCAGTGAGTCTCACATCCCCAATTTCATTGGATCTTTGGTAAATTTGCAATATATTGATCTATCTTTCACAAGCTTTGAAGGAATCATCCCCCATCAACTTGGAAACCTTTCACATTTGCATACTTTACGTTTGATAGACGAGGCTCTCAAAGCTGACAGCCTTGATTGGTTATCTAGTCTCTCAAATTTAAAAGTATTGGACTTGTCTTTTGCTAATCTTAGCATGGTACATAATTGGGCTGAGGTGATTAATATGTAAGATTTTCCCTAATAATATATATTATATATTAGGGCCTTAATTAAGTGGTGCAAGTTGACTAGGCTTATTAAGTGGTCTGGTTCGGACTTAATAACTAGTATTTGTTAGTCAACCAAACACTATGCCTAATATAAACCTGGATTGATGGGATACAGGTTTACGGATTAGACAGCACATTCAGTTACGGTACTCAGACTGCTCAGTAGACACCAATAGACCATCTAGGGTTCTGAGTCAGGTCTGAGGCAAAACATGGCTAACGGTCTACTGTTAAGAGGCAACACAACAGCATCAACTATGGCTGGAGATCCCTACATGGCTACGCTTCCGCTCTCATACGAGGTCAGATCACTCGTTTACTATTGTTCAATATTAGTTAGATTATTATGTATCTAACATTTGGTATCAGAGCCTTTATCAATCTCTACTTAGTTGGTTGTATTGCCTAAAATCAAAATTAATTAATATCATATACATTGATTTTAGTATATGTTGTTTTTTCGAAATATTGTCTTCTGGACTTGATTTATTGTTGTTGCTAAGTTGTTGCCGTTTCTTTTTGGGATACACCGCCATCGAATTTTGGCTGGAGGAATACGGTTCGAGGTAACAAATTACAGAGTCGTGGCAGTGTTCGTTGGAAATCAGTCATTAGATGCTGCACATTCAGGCGTCAATACTGTCTTGGTGTCAGCTCTCTCTCTTCTTCCTTCAGTGGCGTCGGATTCCGTTGGGTGTTTCATTTAATATAATACATATTTTATTTATGCAGTGTGCAGGTTCCTGGTATGCCACTTTCTAAATTTTTCCTTTATTTACCATATTTTATTTGCTTCATTTAATATAATACATATTAATTATGGTACATGGTAATTATTTAATTTAAATTGCCATATTTATAATACCATAATTAATATTGTATATTATTTTGACAAATGGTAAATATAAAGTAATTGCATAATTTTGAAATATTGATGCCCTTTAGTTTCCTTAATTTTGACATTAAATTCATAATTAAATTATTATTCAACTTTTGGCAAATATTAAGATTTAAATTTGCTATTTGAATTTTAATTTAATATTGAGGTTATATTTAATTGTCTGAAATATTGCAATTTATTTACGATATATGGGTTAATAATATATTAATATGCAAATCCAAGCATGCTATGTATATTCATAAATTAGTGTTATAGTTATACATTCATAAAGTATGCATTAAGGTTGGATTTAGCATATTATTAACTCATAAATTCACTATTAAACATCATTCAATTTTGGATCCTTAGGTCATTTTAGGTATTATGACCTACTAAAGTAGCTTGTTTGGTTTCCTCTTAATTTTGAGCACATTTTAATTTCATGTGTCTATGGACTTTAGAACCTACTTTGAACAAGCTATTTGGGACCTATATAGGGTCATTAAAGTATGGATCCCACCATTTTGTTTGATATTCTAATAATAATTATAAGTCCTTATAACATGTTTATTAAGTTTTAATTATTACTAACTACCATATTTTGGTATTCATCGTTGGTAATAATATTAAGTTTTGGGTCTATTTCAGTACTTAGACCATTTTTTATTCATGTTATAATTCACTTGGGTCATTGAGGTTTATGTGCCTAATTTGAGTGATTAAGTGCTATAATTATTGTTTTGGCCTGTTTAGAGACATTAAGGATTTAATTGTTATTTTGGCCATTAAGAACTATAACTATTTTTTAAGTTCGATTAAATTTTTAATCTATCAATAGTTTTTCAGGGCCTTAATAATAATATTAAGTCTTTAATTTTATGGCAAAAGCAATATAGTTGGTATATTGTCTATATAATGGTAATTTGGTTATTACCTTAACTTTAGTCTCCCTAAGTATCATAATAGTCATGGTTAATTATTATGTGGTAAAATTGAGATTAGTATTTGGCATCCCTTAATTACAGTTTTGCCTTTATTGTAATTATTATTAATTAGCATTATTAATTACTATTATTAAGTTTAGGGCTAATCTCATTTTATTACTTTTCATAATAATTATAATCTAATGGTAATCTGCTATATTTGGTACATTGGCATGATTACCACTTCATTTTACATGACTATTAATGTTGGTAATTAAGTCCTACCAATAAATTTTTTAACATACCATTGGACGCTGCATCGAGTTTATTGACACCGATAGTGAAGATTGGGAGAATTCTGGAGTCTTTTCTTCTCTTGTGGATCGTCATCGTTGTTAGCGCAATGGGCAGATGCGGTTTGCATCATTAATGTTAGCCATTAATTATCTTCTATGGTTATTATTGATAATTAGTACTACAGTTACAGTTAACCGCTAATTTGGACTAGCTGCATATTTTATCTTTAGGGGGCGTTTGGTCCAGGTCATCTTAGATTACCTAGGTAATCTGAGTCTGGTAATGTTATATTACCTTGTTTGGTTCAAGTTATAAGATTACCTGGTAATGTTATATTACCTGAAAGCTGATGTGGCGGTAATGTTTCAAGGTAATGTGATTACCTCCAATTTTTTAGGTAATCTTAGATTACCTTGCATTATTCCAACTTTGCCCTTGTTAACTAATCCTTATATAATAATAATAATAATAATAATAATAATAATAATAATAATAATAATTAGGGATAAGGGTCAAATAGACCCTCCAACTATATACTAAAGTGTAATTACACCCTTGTACTAAAAAATCCTCCAATTAGACTCTTAAACATGTTAAAATTGTACAATTCACATATTTAATAGGTTACCAAAAGGTAACCAACCGTTGGTTACCTTTCTTCCACGCTTCAAGGAATATAGTAGACTCTTCAGATCAAGAGTTGCAGCAGCTATGATAGAGATCTTGATCCACAATTTTTGGTTCCTAACATACCAAATCTTCCAACAAGTTAACAGCAGGAGACAGAAGGTAGATTAGTCCAGTGCCCTCATGTTAGTAGTAATCCAACCATCAAAAGAAAGTTGATCATCATTGCAGATTCCATTGAAGGCTGCCCAACAAGGCTTAGCATAGTCACAATAAATAAATAGATGAGCAATTGTTTCACAAGCTTTGCCACACATGGTATTTCATCTCATTCAAAAAAGAAAAAGAAAAAAAACTAAAATTAAAAAAAAAAATCCGGACGTAAAAACAAGATTTGAATGGAGCCGTGGCTTCTTCTCCGTCTAAATCTGGACAGAGAATCCTTGGCAGTTGGCTACCATGGACAAAGAAACCATGGCAGCCAACCTCCCATGGAAGAATGTTGGTGTTTTCTGCCATGGCAGGTTGGCTGCCATGGCTTCTTTGTTCATGGCTGCCAACTGCAAAGGCTTCTCCGTCCAGATTTGGACGGAGAAGAAGCCACGACTGGATTCAAATCCGGTTTCTCCGTAGCCGGAATTTTTCCTTGTGTGTTTTTTTTTTAATTTTAGTATTTTTTTAATAAGATGTCATTGACCTGTTGGTTACCTTTTGATAACCTATAAAATATGTGAATTGCACAATTTTAACATGTTTAAGGGTCTAATTGGAGGGTTTTTTAGTTCAAGGGTGTAATTGTATTTTAGTATATAGTTGGAGGGTCTATTTGACCCTTATCCCTAATAATTAATATATGTTTATATAATCAAATATATATGTGTATATTTATATATTTAATTTTTTTAATATTTAAGCATCGATTACATTCATACATATAAATAAATAACACACATTATATATATATATATATATATATATATATATATATATATATATATATATATATATATATATTATTGAGGACATTATTGTAAATTGATCCATATAACCTAAAATATAACCTTGAACCAAACAAGGTAATATTATATTACACTATCCAAACCAAACACACAAGGTAATCTTACATTCCCAACATCTCACATTATCTTCCTGGAGGTAATCCTATTACCTGGGTAATCTAAGATTCCGTGAACCAAACGCCCCCTTAGGAAAATGGAAACATTAAAAGGTGCATTACCATACTTTGATTTGTCATTATTATTAATGTTAATAGTGATTATAATGTTACTTATTACTATTAATAATTAATTAATGATGACATTAATATTGTTATGGTATTCAGATATGTATCTTGAATTGTTTTCAAATAAATTTATGTGACAATATTCCAGTTAAGAAAATAGTTTTCTTGAATTAATGTTTTTCGGACTTCAAATTTTATTAAATTTTTTAAAATTTTATTAAATTTTTTAAAATTTTATCCGAAAACATTTATAAGTGTTAGAGGTTTTAACCATTGTTTTTCCATATTTAGTCTCCTACTTAATGTGATAATATTATTATGGCTATTTATTGCTATTTTGATTATTTGCAATTTTGCCATTAATAATAATAATATTATCAACTGGATTATGGAGAGTGATTTTGAATCAATTTAGTAATTTTGGAAAAAAAACATATTTTCTAGGCAAATGACTTTTGCCATTAATTCCATAATTCATTTAGTTCTTTGAATTATGATTGCCCATATTTGGTTAAGTATATGAATAAATGAATATTTAGTTTAAATTCATATTCTTTAGTTGGTTCATACTCTTTAGATTGTTTTATGCATTCGATCACATTAAGTGCATAATATTAAGTTTAATTATGCAATTAGGGTTTATGAGATTTTCATTTACAAATGATAGCATATCCTTTTGGTTTGATATTGTTTGAATTTGTAAATTCAGTTATTTCTCATGAATTTGATCTTCATGGATTAAAACATTTTACCATGTGCTTATAGTTTAAAAATTTTAAACTATATATTCAGTACATTATTATTCAAAATGTTGGGTCTCTTTTGGTTTGGACTCATCGGTGTTTGAATATTAAGTTTATACTTTAAAATCTCATATTGTAAATTTGCTTTAAGTTATGCATTTTATTTAGAATATATGAGTTTAATGTTTAATTTTATGCATATTCGTCCTAAGCATAATATTATGTTTTAAATTATGCAATTTTATTATGCCTTTAGCAATGCATACTTTGAGATGGAATTATATTAGTTCCTATTTAAGTTGGACTTATGCATAAACTTTAGTTGCGGTAGTGCCTGAATTTAAGCACGTTTAGTCCGCTACTTTTAGTTCACCATTTAAGCTTTAATCATAGGTGAACCCCACAGTTTTCTGGTGTATACCATACAGTTTACTGGTTTATACCCCAAACAGTTATACATTAAGTATATATGAATCGGTGAGGCATACTAGTTTTAATGGCCATGAATTAAGAACATCTTGTGCCATTAGTCTCCTTAAATTGATACTCTATTTAAGGAATTGGTTTTCAGTGAGACTTAGTCTCTAACCGCCTTTCCTTGGAGTATATTTAGATTTTCCCATCACAATCTGGTATAATCTGTTTGTCAAAATTTTAAGTATTTCTTGCCAATGTGATTTTATTTCGGTTTATTAAAGAATAGCCAAAGCATCTTTAATTTACTGAAATATCTTGAGTTTTCAATCTTGGTTAATTAAGGAAATGCTACAGCATGTTCAGCTACCTAAGATTATTAAGTTTTAATCACATAAAGTTTATGCAAGGATTTGATAATTGTCTAGTGATCTTATAATTTTAATTTGGTTTGGGAGTAGCCACAACATCCTTAATCTGTTAAAATTATATATTAAGTGGTTTATTTTGATCACATAAAGTTTTGGACATATCATTTGTGATTAATTGTATGTAATATGATGAAATTTAGCCCACAGGCAATTTCGTTATATTTGTATAATTAATCAGGATGAAATACTGGACTACGGTCATAATTTAGCCCACAGGCAATTATGTATCGGAATGTAGTTTAGTAGTTTTATCAGTGACGATAGAAATAAATCAATTTATTTACTTTATGGTTATTTATAAATAATTTCCAATTCTATCATGAAGTTTAATTTTATGATGTAAATTTAGGTCATATTTCTTAATTTGCCCACAGGGATTAAGAAATGGAACATGATCTCTTAAGTTTTTTATCATAATGATACCAATGAATCTTATTGACTAAAACTTTAGCCTACAGGCAGGTTTTATGTCATTTGATTCTTCAACTCATTTGATAATGGTTTCATCATAAATAACGTTTTTCAGTTGGATCTAATTGAGTAAAACTTTAGCCCACAGGCAAGTTTTATGTCACTAGATTCTTCTGGCTCTTTAGTAATTGAGATAGAATATTATCATAAGGGTTTAATTGGATTTAATAGAATTAAAACTTTAGCCCACAGGCAAGTTTTATGTCAATAAATCCCTTAACCCATTAGATAATAATTTTATCACAATTCTTAGAATTTATAAATTTAGTTCAATTATAATTCTAAGTTTCATGATTTGCATTGGCAAAACATGTTTTTCAGTCACTTCCCAAAATTTAGTCACTTCTATTAATTGATCCACGAATCTTGCTCGGTTCTTCGGACTAACTGTAGTAAGTTACGTGATTTGACATACATCTTTTGGATTCCAATAATACTAAAATGTATCTTTTGAGCCAAATTCTAACTTGGTTTTGGAAGATGTATTTTGTTTTTTTTAGTATGTCCAACTATGGTGGGGAATTATATCTTCATTATTTAGTTGGACTTTAATTGGAACCAAAAATTGATTATTTAGTATGTCCAACTAATGATGGGGAATTATGTCTTCATTTGTTAGTTGGTCAATAAATCAATTATGAGTATGTATATTATTAAGTTCATTTTATTAATTTCGCTGAAGATTGTTTTAATCAGTGGGAGTGATCATTTAAAAAAAAAAAAAAGATCATTAAGATACTCCACTAAAGATTATGGATTTAATTATTGTATTCATACATTCCAAATTGGGTTGTATGTTAAACAATAAGTCCAAAATATTCCACAAGTATTAATCTTGTATTTGTTCATATAAATTCATAAGTTCAAATTATTGAACATTTTGTAGTGCAACATATTTATGAAAATGTTGTAACAATATTAAGGAATTTATTCGAACAAAAGTATTTAACTTGTGGTACACTATTTAATAAATTCTTCAGTTTCTTCAAAATTGATCCTGGGTCATTTTGGTTTGTAAGGCTCAAAACAATTTTGTGGGGCATATAATTAAGTAAGACTCATTATGTTCCGTTCATTTAAAATGGACATTGAAGTTATTTGGGAAGTTATGGTGTATGATTAAGATTCCAAATTCATGGACTTAGACCTTTGGTTTATTGTCTAAGTTATTGGAATGTTTCTATGACTTGACTATCTTTTGGCTATTTTTGATGAGTGGGAGTGACAGACGTGTCAACTCCAAGCTCTTAGCTGTTAGAGATAGTACTTAAAGTTAACTTATAAAGAAGTCATAGAATACGATTAGCATTATGTTAACATTAAGAGATCTCTACTTAAGGCATGCTTATAAAGTTTTAGAGATCATACCGTGTACTATTTTGTACAATTTGGATGTGCAGTGTTTTCTCCTTCAGTTGTGCACATTTTTTTGAGAAACATCCCTTAAGGTACCGAGAATAAACATAGAGTTTGTTCATAAAGGACCTAAGTTGGAGAATTAAAATGCATGTGACCATAATGGATACTACTATGATTAAATAGAGGACGTATCAATATGATTCGTGTGTTTTGTTCTTTGATGATGGTTGTGCTAAGTACTTGCACCAAGTGGGAGAATGTAAGATTTTCCCTAATAATATATATTATATATTAGGGCCTTAATTAAGTCGTGCAAGTTGACTAGGCTTATTAAGTGGTCTGGTTGGACTTAATAACTAGTAGTTGTTAGTCAACCAAACTCTGTGCCTAATATAAACCTGGATTGATGGGATACAGGTTTACGGATTAGACAGCACATTCAGTTACGGTACTCAGACTGCTCAGTAGACACCAATAGACCATCTAGGGTTCTGAGTCAGGTCTGAGGCAAAACATGGCTAACGGTCTATCGTTAAGAGGCAACACAACAGGAACATCAACTATGGCTGGAGATCTACATGGCTACGCTTCCGCTCTCATACGAGGTCAGATCACTAGTATACTATTGTTCAATATTAGTTAGATTATTATGTATCTAATATAATATGCTTCCTTCCTTGCGTGAGCTTTATTTAACTGATTGTGATATTTCAAAATTATCACTGCCATAACAAATCTTCACTTCAAGTTCTTGATCTTGCAATTAATAAATTCAGCACTGTCATTTTTAGATGGATATTCAACCTTGATACCCTTATTTCACTTCAACTATATGATTGTGGTTTTCTAAGTCCGTTTCCTGATGATCCTTGGAATTTGACATCCCTTAGAACTCTTGGCATCTCTGCAAATCAATTCCATGGCCATCTTCCCAATAGTCTTTGGAACTTGACTTCTTTGTCAGACCTTGATCTCTCTGAAAATATGTTCACAGGGGAGATACCAAAGCCAATTGGAAAACTCAACAAGTTGCAAAGAGTTAATCTTTATAACAACAAGTTAGATGGACCACTTCCAGAGAATTTAGGATATTCATTTCCAATGTTAGAAACTCTTCACATTACGGATAACATGTTAGAAGGCATAGTGACGGAAAATCACTTTGTTAATCTCACCATGTTGGGGTATTTACAATCATCTGAAAATAGATTAACGTTGAATGTTAGTCTAAATTGGATACCTCCGTTCCAACTTTTTGAGCTTTATCTAAGTGGTTAGAAGTTGGGTCCACAATTTCCTATTTGGTTACAATATCAATATACTATTGTCGAGTTGGACATATCTAACGCTGGAATGCAGAGTGAGGTTCCAAGTTGGTTTTGGAGATCTTTTGAATTTTGTTTCCTTAATCTTTCACACAACCATTTGCGAGGTGAAATTCTAAGTATCTCAGTATATGAACTTGTGTACTTGGGCTCTAACCAATTTAATGGCTCCTTACCGCATATCTCTAGCTATACAACGGAGTTAGATTTGTCAAATAATTCCTTTTCAGAAGATGTCTCTAACTTCTTATGTCATGCTCAAAATGTGCCATATAAGCTTAAAATGCTTCATTTGGGAGGATTCGGTTATTTGGAGAAATTCCCAATTGTTGGATGCACTAGCCACAGTTAAAAGTCATAAATATAGGCAATAACCAACTGATTGGAAGAATCCCAAATTCCATTAGGCTTTTGGATCAGTTGAAATCTTTGGATATGCACAACAACATACTTTTTGGCACTATACCTCCATCATTGCAAAATTGCACCCTATTGTTGAAAATTGATTTTGCTGAAAATGGACTCACAGGAATGATTCCAAGATGGTTGGGGACTAAACTTTTAAATTTGAAAATTTTTAGACTCCGATCAAATAAATTTTATGGTGAATTGCCTCTAGAATTTTGCCATCTTAAATCACTTCGCATTTTAGATCTTTCCAATAACAACCTCTGGTGTGATTCCTTGGTGTCTTAAAAATCTCATTGCAATGATCAGTGAAGAGGCAATTCAAGATGGAGAATTTGAAATAGGTTATTCACCTTATGCATGGGGATTTGGTGAAAGTGCTATAGTGACGACCAAAGGGCAAGAGTATGAGTATTACACAATCATTCTAACGTTATTTGTTGGCATGGATCTTTCAAGTAACAATTTTTCTGGGGACATTCCAATTGAATTGGCCAGAAACAACTTAACAAGAAATATCCCCGTGGAAATGGGAAACATGAGATTCTTAGAATCTCTTGATCTTTCGAGAAATCAACTTTCAGGAAAAATTTCCTCTAGTTTCTCAAGTCTGTGCACTCTAGAAGTTTTGGACTTGTCATATAACAACCTATCTGGGAAGATACCTTCAGGTACTCAACTTCAAGATTTTAATGCTTCATGCTACATCGGTAACAACCTCTGTGGCCCTCCACTCTTACAAAGTTGTAGTGTTGATGAGGGCAAAATTCCAAAAAATGAAAATAAAGGAGATGATAGTTCTGAAGTAGTGGATTGGTTTTATGTTAGCATGGCTATAGGATTTGCAGTGAGCTTTTGGGCGTTCTGTGGTTCTTTGCTTCTTGTGAGACCTTGGAGGATTGTTTATTTTCAATTTTTAGATGACAAGTTGAAGTCTGTTGGGCACATGCTCTGATGGTATAATGTTTTTGGTGTTTTCTACTGCTAGGAATCTATGCATATTGAGATTTATGATTTAATGTATCTTCTAGCTAGTAATTTATCATGTAACACTCATTATCATAAATATGTAACCTAGTGTGATTATCATAATTTAAAAGTGTGAATGAAGGTTATACCCTTCATTTATGTCCTTTTTTTTTTTTTTAATACATTATGTTATTATTATTATTATTATTATTATTATTATTATTATTATTATTATTATTATTATTATTATTATTATTATTATTATTATTATTATTATGGGAAAATGGCACTTTTTCCCCCTGAGTTATATACCTATAGCATTTTTTCCCCCTAAGTTATTGAAGTGGCTGTTTTTCCCCCTGAAATGTTAAATGGACATATTTACCCTTAAACTAAATATTTAATTTATTTTTTTCTCCAACAAATTATGACCATAATTTGGTTCAAACTAAACAAACACTATAGCAACCAAACCGAAATATTCCAATTACAATTTAGAATCGAAATTCGATATTTAGAGTTTATTAAAATCGTGAACCGGAACGGACGGTTCATGTTTCGAAAAAAAAATAAAATACATTTATTGTTGAATTTAGACTATTTTAAAATAAAAAATAAAATTTTAAAATAAAGACGGTTCAAAACCACGAATCAGATCCGGAACCGCCGGTTCACGGTTCAAGATTCAATTTTTTGATACATAATTTTAATAAATTGACATTTAAATATTGGGTTCTAGATCTGAATTATAACCGTAAACTATTAATTCGATTGCTTTAGTATCCGGTTCAATTCAAATCGAACCGTGGTCATCCCTACGTATACGCAATAATTTGTTGGAGTAGTAAAATAAATAAAATGTTTACTTTAAGGGTATAAATGTCAATTTAATATATCAGGGGGAAAAAGCACCACTTTTAGAATAATTGAGGGGGCTAATGTGCTTACCTAAATAATTGAGGGGGAAAAAGTGCTATAAGTATATAACTCAGGGGTAAAAAGTGCCATTTTCCCTATTATTATTATTAGTATTATTATTATTATTATATTATTATTATTATTATTATTATTATTATATTATTATTATTATTATTATTATTATTATGCTATAAAAGTTGTACTTTACAATATTTTGGACGAACATACCCATACCGTTATAACTTTCGTTATCTTTTCCACTATTGTTACCATGCACATGCATCCATCATATATTTTCTTATCTTCTTCTTCAATAATAATATATATACATTATATATTGGAGTTATATGTTAATATTTACCTAAAATATAAATATTAAATTTATAAAAAAAGATTTACATTATTATTATTATTATTATTATTATTATTTACAATAATTTAAATATCTAAAATCTAAATAAATTTAAATTTTTATTATAAAGTACTAATATTGGGCACTTATTTTTTGCGCATCGCGCATAAACAAAATACTAGTTATGTAATATAGTGTAATTATCATAATTATGTAACATAGTGTAACTGTAAACCTATCATTTGCCTATGTTGTGCAAATCTTTTGTAATACTACAATGAGTTTACATATTTTAAATTTCAGCCAATTACACATTGATTTTAATTACTACTACAATAAGGCTTTTACCAAGCATTAGGCAAGGCTTGGTAATTATCAGCATGAAACCAGACACAAAAATAAGGGATTAGTGATAGGTTGATCCGTTAAGGACCTGATATATTTCGTGTCTTAACAAGTCAACCCATTAAACATATTAAGAATCCATTTAACCAGATAATAGTATCGTGTTAACCCGTTTGTATAAACTTGTTTATAACCTTCTAAGAACCATTGTTATTTAGGTAATGTGTCATTTTTTCTTATAAAATATATAAATAGAATCATTGTTTTATTTGTCGTTATTCCATTATTAGTTACTCCGTATTTTTATTGACTTAGCTTATAATGTTATATTTTGAAATTTTGTTGATTAAAGACAAATCAAACTGAATGAGATTATTATCTCTCTCTAGCATGCATGTCTAGCGTTTGCTTCCCCTCCTAGGTTTTCGTGGGGTTTTCCCTTCTTTCCCTTGCTTTTATCGGTGTTCTTTGCTGAGATTTGTTGTTTTCCAGTGTTGCTTTTGCTTCTCTGTTGACATCGATATCTGCATGGCTACGTCAGCGTCGGAAGGTGGGGTGGCTGGGCTGACATGGTTTTGGAGGATGAAGCTATCGAGTTTGAGTTGGTGGGAGAGAGCGTCGCGGTGGTTGAGGGCAGCGTGGAGGATTCTTGGGTGGTGGTCGGCCATTTCTTGACCGACAAGTTGGTGAAGGTGGAGTATATGCGGCAGGTTATCGTACCCGTTTGGTGTCCGGTTAAGGGGGTTCAGATAACTGAGGTACAACGAACTTGTTCCTGTTTGTCTTCTACCATAAGACGAACATGCAGCGCGTCCTAGATGAGGGTCCATGGTTGTTTGATAATAGCACTTTAGTCTGTAGGCAGGTGGGTTATTGTGTCCTACCCGGGGATGTTGTTCTTGACTCGATTGATATGTGGGTGCAGCTTCACGACGTCCCAATATGTTATACATCGGATGTGATTCTAGAGCAGATCGGGAACTTCATCGGTTCCTTTGTTAAGTGCGATGACAGATTCACTGGGGCCCATGGAAAACATTATATCGCATTCGTGTCTCTATCCCTATCACACGACCGATCAAGCGGCACATGAAGCCCGTGAAACTTGATAAGACAAGCTGCTAAAGTACGAGAGGCTACGCAATTTTTGTTTCTTTTGTGGCTTATTAGGACACTCATATAAGTTCTTGAAATTACACCGTGAATCTTGAATACTAGATGAACCTTAGAATTCTACTTGATTTTATGTTATGCGACAATCCCGTTCATTAATTAGATTATTTAATCAAACATAAATAACAGAAATTGAAAGCATAAAATAAAATAAGAACACAAGAGAATTGTTACGCAGTTCGGAGCGCTTATCCTACGTCTGCGGGGAATCCACGTCTGCCAAATCCACTATAGATGTTCACCAAGAATTTATACAAAGGTAAGTACAAAATGGCTATCAACCGTTACTACTACAACCCTTCCTAACACCTACTCAAGACTGAACCGTGCATGCCATAACAATCTTCAAGCGAAGCTTCAGCTGTTCCAGGTACTGATTGTGTAGCTCAAATTTAATCCCACAAGAATTATTATAATAGAATAAATTTAATGAGACAACTTTGTAAAGTAATTTCCTTTCTCTCAATACAGTAGTTCACCAAAAATCAGTGACTTTTCAAAAAGGAATGACTTCCTTTTATAGCAAAAATTATCCCATCACTTGATCCACATAATTAGCATCCCATAATCTTCAATGAACCAAAGCCACACATTTGATTTTAAAGCCTCACATTATACGCATTGCATTGCTTACTTCCCATTCTCAATCAACCAATAAATTGTAGCCATTCAAATTAATATTAGTTGATAGGAAGTGGTCCAAAAAGGATTTTAGTCTAGCTTAAATATAATTAAAATAAAATAAATAAATTATCCAACCAAGGTTTAATGTGTACTAAATTTGTACACTTACAATCTCCCCCATTGGCAATTTATTTGGTAAAACTATAGTATCTTATACTTTGGGCAAAATAAGATAAACAATTTAATTTTATTGAAGGCCCTTAGTATGTGTACTAAATAATACCTTAAAAACAATTTAAACTAAAAACCTTTTGGACCATATTTCATCCGTGTAAATCAATGAACCTGTACTGTCGAATATCCCATGAGATGTCACGATTCAGACTAATAGAATTATTCCCAGAAACCACACAATACACGGATATAAGCTAAATAAAAGCTTCATTGTGAATAGACATAAACCATGAATCGCATAATCAGGGAGTGATAATAGTCAGAGATTTACCACACAATATTCCAGAAGAGTAGTAGTACCAAAAGATATACCATATGCAGCAATCAGAGTCAAGACAATATATCAACCATAACTACTACTCCACCCCCCTTACTGTTTTCCCCCCTTATTCTAACTTACCAAAACAATATTCCAACAATTTTACCAAAACTCCCCCTTAATCCATACTCCCCCTTTGTACTTAATTCATACCCCTGTGTACTCCCCCCTTTTGCCAATAAATTGACAAAGGTGAACATCTATATTCTTGGATTGAGTCTGACGGAGTGCCCTATGGGACTGAACCTGCATAAGAAGATTAGAAACAAAATGAGAAAAGCAGAACGTGATAACAATTTTAACAAATAACATATAAGCACAAGTCAAGTTGGAGCAGATTAAGTAGATAAAACATACCAAGTAATAAATGCATTCAAGCACAATCGTAGAAAATAACACAAAAAACACACAATTGGGTCACGCAAAAAGACAAATTGGTAAATAACATAGTAAGCACATTCAGGTAAAACATATTCAGCCAGAGATTCAAATAGAGCAAAATCAGACACGGATTCATATAAATCAACTTCAGGCAAGAATTCATAACAGTTAGCACAATAAGTACACAAGTAAACACAGATACAGTCATGATCGGACCAACAAAAACACATTCACATAGTAACACAGGAGAATACAAATATTAAACAAATTGCATCAAACTTTCATTCAAGTAACCATAGAAAATTCAAAGATGCAACACAAGAAACACCAATAAAATAACCTAAGCAAAAATAGGTTTATCAGTTCAAAAGCACTCAAAATAACGCAAGTATAACATTTAGTAAACGCATATAAAACAGTCAAGAACAAAACACAAAGAATCAATTCGCAATTTAGAGTAGTAGGCAACGAAAAGGACTAATTGCTAGAAAATTAAAAAAAAAATGGGAATAGAGGGCAAATCAATCATAGAGAGACACACTCCAAAAAAAAAAAAAGAGACATATATGCAATGTGAGAGCATGTAGGAACAGAACCATTAATTCAAAAGATAAATTCCCTGATCCTGAAACAGATTCTATCACAGATGCAGAATATTACACTAGCAAAGATGAAGAATTGTCAAGATTTGATGAATGTAAGGATATTGAAGTAGAGGGCACCAAATTAGGTAAAGGAACACATAAAATCTCAGCTTTAGACATAGGAATATTTGCAGGTATTTCATAGGACACATTAGACAATGACACCCTAAAATATTCATGAAATCAACAAAAGGAATTAGAGAGTAATGAACCTATAGACCTTATCACCAAAGATGATGGCAAAATTAATTTTGAAGATGGATGATCTATTGTGGCCGAGACAAAAGTAGCAAAGCTATTTTGCACGTTTGTGATCTCATGAACGGCGGTAGTACGATTTGGCAAAAACGGTGACTGCAGGCGGTGGCGGTGGTAGAGGCCTGGGTCGCGACATGTCCGGCGAGAAGTATTTACATCCACAATCTGTGAACAAGGTGGAGTCATTGTGGACTTTTGCGGCTGGGCAGTGATGGTGGAAACCATAATTTCCTCTCCTCAACAGTACCTGAAATATGAATTTTGTCTTTCCCTTTTCGAGAAGACTTGGCTGACAGGGACAGACTCATGAGTGCATGACACAGAAACTGGAGCATGCTCAGGCCTAACAGTAGGAGTAGAAACTGACACGAAATGCTAAAGCAGAGCAAGTCACAGGTACATGAGGCATACCAACACATTGGACAACATTTGCAACAGCAAAGTCGAATGGCACAGATTGTGTAAAAACAGACAAAGCAACCAAAATAGGCACATTAGACAGATTCGTAGGTAGAACAGAATAAGATACAATAGAAGCAGGTAAAATGAGTGTAGCGAGATCATACAAATCACCAGGATGGGTAAAGAGAGAACACACACAGATGAAGAATGCATAAATGAAGCAAATTGCTCAGGCATAGATATAGACATATCCAATTTCCTAGATGTGGGTAGAGAGTGAGTACCCTCTAGAAAAAGAGGCAAGGATGATACCCGATTTGTTGAAGGTGAAATTTCAGCCTCGGCTCTCTCCACATGTAAGTTTTATATATTATTGTATAAATAATTAGTCATACACAAAATATTTATAAAATATATATAGAGTAATTATATACACACAGATATGAATATATAATTTCAATTCATTAATGTTTTTATTCTATTCATGTAATATTTCGTGTAAGGATTAATTTGACTATTAATATAGATTTGCATAAATATTTATTATTCCTAGTATGACAATATTAATATTTAATTAACTAATTTATGATAACATCAAAATATAAATTACTGATTTCATTGAAAATAAAGTGCAGAGTAGGAGTAAAAATATAATTAATTAAATCAGGATATTACATAAATGCTCATAAGTTTGGGGGGGGGGGGGAGGGGGGGAACTGGGAAGGAGGATTTTACTATATATATATATATATATATATATATATATATATATATTTATTTATTTATTTATTTATTTATTTATTTATTTATTTATTTATTTATTTTATGAAATATATCACACGGATATGTATATAAACTTTGAGAGATTTTTTCTTTAATTACCGTACTTTCTAAATAGTAAAGTAAACATCACACGGACTCCAAATTTAAAAACTAATTAATTAATTATCATAATTAATTTTTTACCATGATTATATACATTATTCACACGGAAGCACGGAAGTTTTATATTATTCACACAGACTCCTAATATATATTATTCACACGAAAGTTTTACAAAGTAATCAATTAATTACCATAATATTCTTTTTTTCCATAACTAATTAGTCACATACTATATATTTATGAAATATATAGAGAGTAATTATATTCACACGGATATGAATATAAACTTTGAGAAAAAAATTTCTTTAATTACCATACTGTCTAATTAGTCAACTAAACATCACACGGATTCCAAATTTATATATTTCATAATTATTTGTTTTTCATAATTTATTAGTCACACACGGAATATTTATGAAATATATATAGAGTAATTATATACACACGGGCATGAATATATAATTTCTATAATTGAATAAATTTTATAAACTAATTAATTAATTACCATAATTTTCTTTATTTCCATAACTAATTAGTCACACACACGGATATGAATATAAACTTTGAGAAATTTTTCTCTAATTACCATACTGTCTAATTGTTCAAGTAAACATCACACAGACTCCAAATTTATAAACTAATTAATTAATTACCGTAATTAATTGTTTTCCATAATTATATACATTATTCAGACGGAAGTTTTATATTATTCACACGAGATGCCAATATATATTAATCACACGTAAGTTTTATATATTATTGTATAACTAATTAGTCATACACAAAATATTTATGAAATATATATAGTGTAATTATATAAACACGGATAAGAATATATAATTTCAATTCATTAATGTTTTTATTCTATTCATGTAATATTTCGTATAAGGATTAATTTGACTATTAATATAAATTTGCATAAATATTTATTATTTCTAATATGACCATATTAATATTTAATTAACTAATTTATGATAACATCAAAATATAAATTACTGATTTCATTGAAAATAAAGTGTAGAGTAGTAGTAAAAATATAATTTATATAATTAATTAAATTAGGATATTACATAAATGCTCATAAGTTTTAGAGGAGAAAATTAGGAAGGAGGATTTTACTTTACATATATATATATGTGTGTGTGTGTGTGTGTGTTCAAGTAAACATCACACGGACTTCAAATTTAATAACTAATTAATTAATTACCATAATTAATTGTTTATCATAATTATATACATTATTCATACGGAAGTTTTATATTATTCACACGGAAGTTTTATAAAGTAATCAATTAATTATCATAATATTCCTTTTTCCATAACTAATTAGTCACATATTATATATTTATGAAATATATATATATATATATATATATATATATATATATATATATATATAGTAATTATATTCACACGAATATGAATATAAATTTTGAGAAATTTTTTCTTTAATTACCGTATTGTCTAATTAGTCAACTAAACACTACATGAACTCCAAATTTATATATTTCATAATTAATTACCATAATTATTTGGTTACCATAATTAATTAGTCACACACGAAATATTTATGAAATATATATAGAGTAATAATTATATATACACACGGACATGAATATATAATTTCTATAATTGAATAAATTTTATAAATTAATTAATTAATTACCATAATTTTCTTTCTTTCCATAACTAATTAGTCACACACGGATATGAATATAAATTTTGAGAAATTTTTTCTTTAATTATTGTACTGTCTAATTAGTCAAGTAAACATAAGATGGACTCCAAATTTATAAACTAATTAATTAATTACCATAATTAATTGTTTTCCACAATTATATACATTATTTAGACGGAAGTTTTATATTCTTCACAGGGACTCCTAATATATATTATTCACACGTAAGTTTTATATATTATTGCATAACTAATTAGTCATACACGAAATATTTATGAATTATATATAAAATTATTATATACACATGGATATGAATATATAATTTCAATTCATTAATGTTTTTATTCTATTCATGTAATATTTCGTGTAAGGATTAATTTGACTATTAATATAGATTTGCATAAATATTTATTATTTCTAATATGACCATATTAATATTTAATTAACTAAAATATGATAACGTCAAAATATAAATTACTGATTTGATTGAAAATAAAGTGCATAATAGGAGTAAAAATATAATTTTTATAATTAATTAAATTAGGATATTACGTAAATGCCCATAAGTTTTTTTTTTTTTTGGGGGAGGAATTTGGGAAGGAGGATTTTACTTTATATATATAACGCTTAAGGTGCGTTGGTTTTGTTTCTTAAGGTGTGTGAGTTTTGTGCTTAAGGTGCATGAGTTCTGTGCTTAAGGTGCGTGAATTTTGTGCTTAATGTGAGTCATTTTAATTACATAAACAAAATTCTTTTACTAAGATGAGTGAGAAAATAATTTTTTTTTTTTGAGAAGACGAGTGAGAAAAGAATTATGTTTATGTAATTATATATATAGATGTGCGGCAATTGAAAATTCAGACCCATCTTTTGATACGAACCCGTATCAAGCCGGCACCGCTTTGAGTGGATGCAGACTCCAAAGATGGAATTAGGGGAGGGGAAAATCAGAGAGAGAGAGAGGGAGAGAGATTTCAGAGAAGGAAGATGATAGTAAAGAAGAAAAAGATAATAATAATTCGCATGTCTTTCCCCCTAGCATGCAGGGTGATTATATACTTAGTTACTCCTATTATGCTTAGGACTATGATTCCTAATTAATATGATATAATAATGGATTAGGACTAAACTAATGTATCCTATTACGAATAAAATTAGTCTAACAAATGTAATCAACCATCCATGCCGGTTTCCTTCGTTTTCTCCTTGGCATAGTAGCATGGGTTGTTTCTTTTCTTTCTCCCAATTCTTGATTTTCACCTTCTTCTACTGTGGATATACTCGTATCACTCCCCTTCCCTTCGACGACCACCTTGTCCTCAAGGTGGAGATTCGGGTACCATCATTCCATTTCCTCGGCAGCTTCCCAAGTGGCGTTTTCTGGACTACTATCTAACCATTGCACTAAGACTTGGCGTTGTATTTTTCCATTTTTTAGAACATTCTGTTCCCCACAGAGTGCTAGTAGAGCTGAAATTGGTGATCGGCCCACAATTTGTTCTGGTAATTGGACCTCTATATTTTCTTCAGTTCCTATGTGTTTCTTGAGTTGTGAGACATGGAATACTGAATGAATTCTTGCTTGTGGTAGTAGCTCGAGGCGGTATGCAACTTCCCATATTTTTTCCAAGATGTTGAATTGACCATAATAGCGTCGTGCTAGTTTAGAGTTTCTACGTGCTATTGATATCTGTCTATATAGTTGTAGACGAAGCCAAACCTTATCTCCTACTGAAAATTTCATTTTGCTTTTTTTGGCATTGGCTTTTTGGGCCATGCGATGCTGAGCTTCCCGAAGATTGTGTTTCAGTGGCCTTATCAATCTGTCACGATCCAACAATAATTCATCTAGTGCTTGCACTGTTGGTGTGTCTTTTGTATACAGTGCTAAGGTGGGTGGTGGTCTTGTATTGCCGCAAAATTCTGCCCATCCCAAGTATGACGTCCAATTGGTTGGTTTGATGTGAGTAAAAACCCTTAAGTATTGCTCTAATACTCGATTCATTACTTCTGTATGCCCGTCAGTCTGTGGATGGTATAATGTGTTTCTCTTCAGTGTTGTGCCACTTAGTGTGACCTTCAAAGTATGTAACTTTAATTGCTCAGCAATTTTGGGTTGCACAAAGTTGTGGGTGCTGCCACTATCTATTAAAATCTGTAACTTTCGGCCATTAACTTCTCCCAAAAGTTTAAGTGATCTGGGATTAACCGGGCCTGCCAATGAGTTTAGACTGGAAATATCTCCTGCGATTATGTCATCTTGCTCATGCACTATGGTTTCTTCTTCTAAGATTGGATCTTCTGTGGTTTGCTGTGTCAATTTTGACAATTTTCCTTGGGAATCCTCAAAACGAGACTCGCCGAACCGCTTTGTGATATTCTGTAAAAATTCCTTCCATGTAGTTAACATTCCATTCCTTTTCATCCATTGATACCACCCAGAAGCAATCCCTTCCATTGTGAATCCTGATATTCGCAATCGCTGTGTGTCGGGTGTATCATAAAAATCAAAATATTCTTGAATTCTAAATATCCAACCATGAGGGTCTGAGCCATCAAAGCGAGGTAACTCAAGTTTCATATGAAATCGTTGAGTCCCTTGGCCACTCTCCGGTTGCAAAGATGGTTGTAGATGATTATCAGGTGGAGGCCCTAAAATTCCATGTGTTTGAGGTTGCACTGCTGCATTTTTATTTGTTGTTACCATCGTTTCCAACCGTGACACGGAGGTAATGAGTTGTTGAATGAGTTGGTGATTTGTAACAGTTTGTCTATCATAATTTTTTTGAAATTCGGCAATTGCCTGCTCCCAAGGACGAGTTGTTGATGTGGATTGGTTGTCTGACATAATGAAGTAGGATTACAGCTTTGAGTGTGTAAAAGAACAAGAAAGATGAGTTCGATGCAATGAAAGCACCAATTGATACGAACCCGTATCAAGCCGGCACCGCTTTGAGTGGATGCAGACTCCAAAGATGGAATTAGGGGAGGGGAAAATCAGAGAGAGAGAGGGAGAGAGATTTCAGAGAAGGAAGATGATAGTAAAGAAGAAAAAGATAATAATAATTCGCATGTCTTTCCCCCTAGCATGCAGGGTGATTATATACTAAGTTACTCCTATTATGCTTAGGACTATGATTCCTAATTAATATGATATAATAATGGATTAGGACTAAACTAATGTATCCTATTACGAATAAAATTAGTCTAACAAATGTAATCAACCATCCATGCCGGTTTCCTTCGTTTTCTCCTTGGCATAGTAGCATGGGTTGTTTCTTTTCTTTCTCCCAATTCTTGATTTTCACCTTCTTCTACTGTGGATATACTCGTATCATCTTTTCTCCTTATGTACGACTTCACCCGACCCGATCCCTGCTCTGCTCTGCTCTATCTTCTTCTCTTTAGTCTTTACTGCGACCTCAAAACTCCGTTCAGTTCTCAAATTCGTTTGCTTCAGTCTCCGCCGTCGTCTCCAACACTAAGGTTCTCGTTTCAAATTTCGTTGAGGTTTAAAGGTACATCGTTATTCTATTGCTTGTAGATCTCATTAAGTTGTCAATTAAAAATGGAAAGCTGCAAATTACCGAGGGATTTATTGATTGAAATTTTGATGAGGTTATCGGTAAAGACTCTAATGCGATTTAAGTGTGTTTGTAGATTTTTTTATGACTTGATAAAAAACGATCATGATTTCATGGACAAACACTATGAATTTAGTCGAGCTAAAAACAATTGTGCTCTCCTAGAGTTTAATTCTCCTGAGTTCCCTGTATATAGTCTACAATATTACTTGATTTACAAAGAATCAGAGTCTGAGACGAGATGCATATACCTAGACATGCCAAATACAGAACTCAGATACGTCAAGAGTTGTCATGGTGTGCTATGTCTGTTTGTTGGCAAGGATTATCCAAGCATTGGTTTCTCCGGTAATAGGAGAGGAATGATTTCTCCGGGCATGAGTTTTGATGTTTTTGCATTGAATCCATCCACTAGGGAAATAAAGGCCTTACCTTCAATTAAGGGGCCTAACAAACCACCAAACAAGCCCCCTATTGAAAATTTTCTACATATAACGTTTGGATTTGGGTTGTCTAAAAACATGGTCTGGAAGATTGTCATGCTTTTGAGATTTGAAGATAGAGAGCTAAGGGAAGATGGTCACGAAATTGTAATGGTTTGTAGCCAAGTAGGGGGTTCGTGGAACTGGAGACAAATAGATGCAGTTCCAGAAAGACCTAGACATTGGCAAACCCTAAACTACACTCGGGACTTCTATTTAAAAGGAAAGTATTATTGGCTTTTTCGTTCAATGCGTAGGATTTCTTATTTGATTTGGTTTGACATGGATGATGAGATTTTTGGTAAGATTGAGATTCCACAAGAATGCAATACTGATTTCATTACGATTATGAATGATACTATTGCTGTAATTAGTTTTGCTGAGTTTGTTTCGAGGGATGAGGGTTTCTTCAACATTTGGTTAATGGATGAAAATAATAATAATATCACTTGGCGTAAACTTTCAAGTATACACATTGGTTGTGGGATGAATGACTTACACATTGGTTGTGGGATAAATGACTATTTGATCCCAATAGGAATTTGGAATTTGGGTGGCCAATTGTTAGTGTTTTCAAGTGATATAGATATAAGGAATTACGAGGATGTAGAATATATGAAGGATGTTTTCAATCTTAGAGCAAATATAATTTCCGTTGATTTGGTAACTCAAGAAATGAAGATTATTTTTACAAGTGAAGTGAAGAAGAGTGCTATTAATATTGGTATGAATCTAGCTGGGAATGCTCTAATCGTCAGTGAACGGAATATTAATAAAGATGAAGAATGGAGTGATAGTCATATTTCTTGGTTTTATACGCGACAGCCATATGCTCGAGATTTTCATGAGAGTTTGAAATTTCTTTAAAAACAAAAATATGTTTATGTATCCTTATTTATTTGTCCTTTTATGGCACAAGGATGTAAGCTTTGCTTTCTCTTTCTACTTTTTCTACTTTTATTTTAGTGAATTAGTTATTTTTCATCCTTAAAACGTAGTGACATATATATATTGTAATAAGTATGGAATGTGTGTTGTGAGTCTATTCTTGATTACTTTTCCCTGATGAAGAATTGTGCACTTATAGATTACCACTAGTCTCTTATTCATGAACATGTTTTCTTAGTTTATTAGTTCAATTGAATAATGTTCTGCTTAAAGTGTGGATCTATTGGTTTAAAAACAGTAAATTTTGGTTGAGGTAAAACATATGTTTGGATATGGGAAAACAATATGCAATTAAAGATTTCACTTGGAACAAATCCTAATTATGCGTATTAGCTGAGAATGTAATATAACACTGCTATTATGAAACTTCATAGATATGAGTCTGGATGGATGTGTATTGCAAGAATGATAATAGGAAAGGAAAACTTAAAGCAATTCCCAATATGCAGTACAGAAATATTTGGCAACTGTGTTCAGGGACATGGGGCACCATTTCGGCTGTGCAATTAATTAGTAATAGGAAAGGAAAATTTAAAATGCCCTTTGCTTCCCCAACTTATATGTAAAGAAATTTTTTTCACGCGTTTAGTTTGTACTAACTACTAAGGTTATTTTTGTTCTGTTTTTCAAAAAGGTTATTTTTGCTGCGCTATTCAATTAACTGGTTATGACTTACTCCGTATAAATTATAGCAAATTAAATTATTATTTAAAAAAAAAAAAAAAAAGAGTATATAGGGGCATGACTTATACTCACACATAAACCTTCACTACACCAAATTAGACATTTAGCGGCGATTTTTTATGTTTAGCGGCGGTTATAAATTGCCCCGGCGATTGTCCAACCATGCCTAAATACTGTCCAACCGTGCCTAAATACTATCGTGAAGATTTTTGCGGCGATTTTTTACAATTGCGGGAATTAGTCCGTCAATCATTTAGCGGCGGTTTTTAGTACGTTTAGTGGCGGTTCAAGAACCGCCGCGAAAAATTAGTCATTTTTTATTAACATTTAGTGACATTTATATAACCCCGGGTAAACATTCTATTTAATTTTTTACTGTAAATATTAGCGACAGTTTTATAATCGCCGCTAAAATATATTTTTATTTTTTACCATAAATATTAGCAACCGCCGTTTTATATTTTTATTTTTATAAATTATTTTTTTATTTAATAATTGTGACATTTTCGAATTGTCACTAAAATTTTCATTTTATTTTTATGATCCTCATTCATTTTTTTTTTTTTTAATAATTCCCTACACTCAAATTTGCATTGCAACCACAAACAAATCTGTATACACCTACATTCAATTTAATAGAAAATCAATTGTAACAAATATTTGTTAAATAATAACATCAAACAATATTCAAGTACAAAAGTCTACATATTCAAGTACGGAAAGTTTACAAAACTCGATGAACTTCTCTAGAGCTATGCTCACTCCGGACTAGATCTACGAACAACTGTGAAGCATACTTCTCAAAAGTATACCGCCTTCCAAACTACTCAAATTATGTAATAGAGAAAGAACTAAAACAATGGGGGAGTCCAGTGAAGCTTTGGCTTGTTGACTGCTTTCTGTTGTACAGAGCTCAACCCAGCACAATTCAAATAAATTTGCAGAATTTTCTCACATACAGACACTAGAAGCAAAGTCACTCCTCTTTTGAAAGTCTGCCTCTCAGTTCACCAGCGAAATGTATTAGTGAAGATACACTAGTACTTGCAGGACCCTGGCCAGGACTTCTTATAAATCCCACTAATATTAATACTACACATCAAAGAAACTAATAAATAGATCAGAGTCCCACATCAGTTTGTGAAGATCCAGATCATGGGGAAGACTGATAATCCTTTAATTCCTGATTCAGTTTTATCACGTGCAGAACTAAATATTAGGAAGAACCCTAGGTTAGAGTTCTTCCCCTTTTTGCAATAATCACAAATCAAGCATCAAGATAGATAATACAACCCTAACTCAAGTCCATAAACTAACTACTCATGATTAAATAGCATAAAGAATACAAGAACACAAGCATTAAACATAAATCTTGCAAACGAAAGAGATAAAATGAAGAAAGCTTCTCTATTGAAAATGGATGGTGGAATCTTGAAATGTTGGAATCCAAGCTTCAAATCATATCCAAGATTACAAGCTTCAAAAGTGTTAAGAAACCTAAATCTAAGCCTAATCTCACACTAATTAAAATAAGAAGGAAAGTGAATGAGAGTGTCTAGGATTCTAACAAGAGTCAAAACCAAGTAGAAATGACCAAAAATCATGCATAAATAAAGCAGAGCGCAGGTATCACGGCCAGGGATATGGCCATGTCCAAAAAGGCAATACACACTGGAATTGCACAGAAATTACACGACCACAGACACGTCCGTGCACTTTGCCGTGTCTTTTGGCCATCAAAATGTCAAAATTTGGAAGTATGGTCTTCATGAAAGTTGTAGCCCTTTCGAGACTTCTTTCCAATGGCCCAAGAATCACTTCATTTGGACATTCCTAGGCCGATATATGGTCCAAAACCCAAACAGTGGTCAGTTTTGGATTGTAAGTTTGGAACTTCACAAGGACAATTTTGACTCTTGTGGCTTCCTTTTTAGGCTTTGATATTTATAAGAATTGTATCCCTTTGAGTCTTCTTTCCAATGGAAAAAGAATCACTTAATTTGGATACTTCTAGACCGAGATATGATCCACAAACAGAACAGTGGTCAATCCATGCTAGAATTTCAGCTTGTTGACACTTGTTCCACTTTTGCCTTGGTTTAATTTGTCCATATGATCCACACCATTGAAAACATCACTCTTTGGCTCCTTTGGAAGTGTTGCATCCATCTCCTTAGCTTCACCTTGGCTCCCTTTGATTCCAAATGCATCCAACATGATCTAAAATCCTTCATTTCTACTCAAAGATAATGAATTGGGCATCAAATTTCAACTAGAAACGAGATATACGAGAAATGAATTGGGCATCAAATCCCAAATTAAAGATAATGAATTGGGCATCAAATCCCAGGGGGGATGCAAATCAAATTCCAACTAGAAACAAGATCGATCTCGGGCGGGCTAAGATATGCCAAATTTCGGTATCATTTTCCAACCGATATACGAGAGGATGTGGTAGGGCAGTAACAACAACTCTCGTGCAACGGTGAATGCTATCCCTCCAATAGCCCATACTCTCTTCTTTAGCAAACAAGAACTCGTGCAACGGTGAATGCTATCCCTCCAACAGCCCCTACTCTCTTCTTTAGCAAACAAGAATCGTAGCACGTTTTATTCTGGGAAACCTAGGCTACAACGCTCCTAGCACTTGTGGGAGATAGCAAATAAGGTTTTAAGGAAAAGAACTTTGTGTTCGAACTCGTGCTAACCTCTACCCAAATTTTTCCACATTTTCCTTCCCAGTTTTTCTGTTTTTCCCATATATTAATAATCTTTTCGTAGGATTATTATTTTGAGATTTTTCCACCTTTTTACCCAACATGAGCAAAGTAAAGATCATTTTGAACAACATTTTCACACTTAATACGCAAAACAAAGCTAAATATGGGATAGACATGGAATATAAATATGAATAATTATGCACTTATCATCAGCAGATCTGCTTTTCTGCATAATAATCAAAGGGTTGCAAAATTTAATTTTGGAAATTATAGTTTGCCCGCTGCGGCTCAAAGAATTTCATAGCAAGTTGCCGAAGTGAATCCTGTTGTGGTTTGGGGGTGTTTTGGAATGCGATATTTAAAAGGAGTTATTTGTTTAATTTCTGTGACGTGTGTATAGACACACTGCCTTAAAAGCTAATTCCGGAGACCGTGCGAGTCTTTTATAACCGGGGCTTTCGACCAGCAAACACAGAGGATACTCACGTATAAATTTCACAGAGTATACGTATATTTAAAGCGTAGTTGCTGAATGACTTTGCAGTATGGGAAGGCTGGGTATTTATACTGGGTGTATACCAACTGCCTTCCCACTACCACCACAATAAAGAGCGCAAAAGATGGATAGGTTGCGCACAAACCATCCACTATGAGGCTCGGATTACTCCTGTCCACAAGAAGGTTTCAGGAGCGCAAAAATCGGACAAGAAGACTGATTCAAGAGCAAAAAAATAGGACAAAGAATAAAACTTTGACCACACCGCGCGAGCCGAGCGGAGCCGAGCGGGCGGCGGCGGCGCGCGAGGCTCCCCCTTTCCTCTCTCTAGAAAAGACTTCAAAGGACCCATTTGGGTTGGTAGTGAAATAGTGGGAAAATTATTCTTGGGAAACCAATGTGGGACAAACTTGTATGCAAAACCTCACTCTTGAATGTCTTATTCCCAACAATCCCCCACACATACAAGGAGTGTGGTTTTTTTTTTTTTTTCCCGATGCTTGCTGACCTTAATACTAGTGTAGAACTTGAACTGGCACGTAGTGACCTGAGTAACTTACTTCTCAGGAGTGAACTGAGTCTTGAACTCACTGAGAAGTGGGTGGTTTTGAACTCCGGTGCACACATCAGCTTTATCGCCCATTGATTTGTTTCCTTAGCTGGATACTCTAGGGTTTCTCGATCATTTTAGCCCCATTTCCCTCGATGTTTCGAGGATGGCTTTCCTGTTCAACTCCTTTGTTAGAGGGTCTGCAATGTTTTTCTCGGATTTCACATATTCTAGTGTGATTACCCCATTCACTATTAACTGTCGTACAGATTCATGCCTGACTCTTATGTGTCTTCTCTTTCCGTTATACACGCTGTTCTTTGCTACACAGATAGCAGTTTGTGAGTCACAGTGTATATGGATCGACGGGGTGGAATTCCCCCACAACGGCATGTCTGCCAGTAGGTTTCTTAACCATTCAGACTCTTGGCCAGCCAGATCCAGAGCTATGAACTCAGCTTCCATTGTTGACCTGGCTATGCAGGACTGTTTGGTTGATTTCCAGGACACAGCTGCTCCACCCATGGTAAAGACATACCCACTAGTGGAGCTGACATCATCACTGTCATTGACCTAGTTTGCGTCACAGTATCCCTCTAGGACATTTGGAAACCCAGTGAAGTTGAGCCCCCACTCGACTGTACCTCTCAGGTAGCGCAATACACGTTTTAGTGCATGCCAATGTGCTTCACTTGGGTTGTGTGTGTAACGACTGAGTCGGTTCACTGCTAGTGCAATATCAGGTCTGGTGTAGTTCATCAAGAACATCAGACTCCCTATGATCTTTGCATAGTCTTCTTGTGCTACCCCTATTCCAGTGTGTTTCGTCAGCTTGACACTGGAGTCATAAGGAGTTGGAGCTGGAGTCACTTCATAGCTGTTGAATTTTCTTAACAGTTTTTCTGTATAGTGACTCTGTGATAGCTTGTAGTTACTCCCACTTTGGATAACTTTTACCCCAAGTATCACATCGGCCTCCCCTAAGTCCTTCATGTCAAATTTCTCTAATAGAGACCTTTTTGTCTCTATTATTGCACTGACGTTAGGGCTGAATATTAGCATGTCATCTACATAGATGCAGATGAGTACCATACTGGACTCAAACTCTCTTGAGTATAGACATGCATCTGATCTATTGACCGTGTACCCCAACTCCATTAGTGTTCTATGAAATTTTTCATTCCACTGTTTAGGAGCTTGTTTTAGTCCATAAAGGGACTTTATGAGTCTACACACCTTTCCTTCTTGTCCTGGGTCAACGCACCCAGGTGGTTGTTCCATGTAGATCTCTTCCTCCAGATCTCCATTTAGGAAGGCTGTCTTGACGTCCATTTGGTAGACTGTCCATTTGTGTGCTGCTGCCAGCGCAAATAGTACTCGTATTGTTGCTATTTTTGTCACTGGCGAGTAGGTACAGAAGTAGTCTTCTCCAAACTTCTGTTTATAACCTTTCGCTACAAGTCTTGCCTTGAATCTCTCTATCGACCCATCTGGTCTTAATTTTCTTTTGAAAATCCACTTGCAACCAATAGGTTTTGCTCCTTGTGGAAGCTCTACGAGTTCCCACGTGTGATTAGACTTTATTGAGTCTAGTTCACTCTGGACAGCCTCTTTCCAGAACACAGCATCAATCGAGCGCATAGCTGCCTCGAATGTTTTTGGCTCCTCCTCGAGGATTAATTGACATACAAACTGTTCAGATAGCACATTTATATCTTCTAACTCAGTTATGTATGTGATAAAGTCTGAACCAAAGCTGGTTTCAGTTCGTTGTCTCTTGCTCCTTCTGAGCTGATCAGGCTCATTCTCACTCTGCGGGAAACGCAACTCAGTTGGTTCATCCCTTTGAGAGCTATTAGGAGACTTCAAGGGAAAGATGTTTTCAAAAAACTCGGCTTCCTTGCTTCACACATAGACCGACTGTCTAAGTACATAAACCGGTATGCAGCACTATTTTCTGCATACCCAACAAAGACTGCATCTGCCGTCTTTGGCCCAAGATTAGGTTCTTTTAAAGGAAGGCAGCCCAACCTTTGCCAAAACACCCCCACACTTTGAAATATTTCAGATTTGGGGTGTATCCTTTCCACATCTCATAGGGCGTTTTTTCGTACCCTTTATGAGGTATCCTATTTAGGATGTGATTAGCTGTAAGTGCAGCTTCCCCCACATCGCATTGGGGGCACCTGAGCTTATTAAGAAAGCGTTTATCATTTCTTTTAAAGTCCGATTTTTCCTTTCGGCTACACCATTCTGTTGAGGGGTGTATGGTGCAGTTACTTCATGGATAATTCCATGTTTTTCACAAAGAGATTTAAAAGACAAGACTCATATTCACATCCCCTATCTGAACGTAATCTCTTAATTTTTTAGACTTAATTGATTTTCTACTTCATTTTTGAAAATCACGAATTTTTCTTCGGCTTCATCTTTCGTTCTAAGCAGATAAATTCTTAGAAAAACGAGTAAATTCATCTATGAAGATATGTAATACCTTTTTCCACCTTTAGTTTCAGTATTTCTAAAATCTTCTATATCCGAATGAATTAAGTCTAATGCACATTTTGAATTATGCTGCCGCTAAGGAGAAAGGTTTTTTTCGTAAACTTTGGCCTCGACACAAGTTTCGCATTTAGTTCGTTTTCACTTGACACATTATGTAATAGATTCATACTTTTTAGTCTAGTCATGCATTTAGAGCCTATGTGTCCTAACCTAGCATGCCACATATCATAAGAGATAACAATGTAAGCAGAATTGCCAGTACCACTGGCCACATTATTTACTTTATTGGCATTATTTGTAATGTTCTCGTTGGTAAGTGCAATGAGAGCGGGCAACACAAAACAGCCCCCACGCAAATACCCTTTTTCCAAGTATTCCCCCCTGCGACTCATAATCATTTTTTCAGATTCAAACACCAACTTGATCCCGGCTCTGACCAACAGCGGCCCTGAGACCAAGTTTCTACGCAGAGTGGGTACATACATTACATTGCTCAATAGTAAATTTTTTCCAGAGCACAGCTTTATTTCTACACTACACTACCTCTTACCTCAACCATGCTATCATTGCCCATGTAGACTTGATCACCTTGTCCTCGAGCAATCGCCTGGAAGTTTTTGAAGAGGCCTTTATTGGAGCAGAAATGACGTGAAGCTCCGGTGTCCATTACCCATTCCTTGGAATCTTCTACTATGCAGGCTTCAAGCGTTATTACTGCTGCTATCACTTCACTTTCTTCCACCACATTGGCTTGTTTCTTGGATCCGCCTTGATTTCCTGCGAGTCATCTTCCTCCTTTCTTGAAGTAGCACTGTGCTGCTTGGTGACATGCTTCCCGCAGACGTAGCATGCTCCCTTTTACCTGTTTTGTGACTTTTATTCGCCTTGAAGTTGTTGGTGTTATTGGCTTTCACATTCTTCTTCCAGTTTTTATTTTGGCCAGCATTTCAATTTTTGACCTGTCACTTGTTACTATTACATTGCCTTCATTTTTTTCAGAAAATGAAATTGTGCTTTGCCTGAGGCGAAATGCCTCCTCAATATTGATATGGTTTACCATTTTTTCCCATGTACATTCCTTAGACTCGTGTTTCATTTTATTTTGGAACTCTGACCATGATTCAGGTAGTTTTTCAAGAAGTGAATAAGTTTGAAGAGCGTCACTTACTGGTATACCTTCGGTGATTAAATCTCCAACCAAATTTTCATATTCATGCACTTGATCAATGACTGGCTTACCATCCATCATTTTGTAGTTCAACCAACGGGCAACGGCATATTTCTTCCGCCTGCATCGTCTGAGCCGTACTTCTTTCGCAATAAATCCATATGGTTTTTTGCGCATTCTGGCTGGCATAAATGTCCAGTAGTGCATCGGACATATAATGAACCAGAATACCCTTACCGTTTTATTATCGCGCTCGTATTTCGTACGAGTGTCTTGGACTCGATCGTCTGTCTTGGACGAAGGAGGTGTCTTCGGATCTGCTGCTGCTGCATTCTGTTCAGTGACCGCATTCTCAGATTGTTCATCGTCAGTTGTGGCTGGTTGTGCAGGCAGGACCGCATCTAGCAAGTTCGCTGGTGGACCGTTGATGACGACGTAATCAATTTCGAGGCTTCGAAATGGATCATCAGTTTCACCGCCCACTGCGATAGTTGAGGCCGTTGAGTGGTTCGATTTTCGTGAGATCAGCAGCAGCTTTGGCGACAAAGGAAGACATATTGGTTTTTTGGTACGGAGGGACTAGCTTTTAACTGTTGTGGTTTGGGGGTGTTTTGGAATGCGATATTTAAAAGGAGTTATTTGTTTAATTTCTGTGACGTGTGTATAGACACACTGCCTTAAAAGCTAATTCCGGAGACCGTGCGAGTCTTTTATAACCGGGGCTTTCGACCAGCAAACACAGAGGATACTCACGTATAAATTTCACAGAGTATACGTATATTTAAAGCGTAGTTGCTGAATGACTTTGCAGTATGGGAAGGCTGGGTATTTATACTGGGTGTATACCAACTGCCTTCCCACTACCACCACAATAAAGAGCGCAAAAGATGGATAGGTTGCGCACAAACCATCCACTATGAGGCTCGGATTACTCCTGTCCACAAGAAGGCTTCAGGAGCGCAAAAAAATAGGACAAAGAAAAAACTTTGACCCCACCACACCGCGCGTGCGAACCGAGCAGGCGGCGACGCGCGCGAGGCTCCCCTTTCCTCTCTCTAGAAAAGACTTCAAAGGACCCATTTGGGTTGGTAGTGAAAGTGGGAAAACTATTCTTGGGAAACCAATGTGGGACAAACTTGTATGCAAAACCTCACTCTTGAATGTCTTATTCCCAACAAATCCATGATAAAAATTGCAACCGAAAGATTTTCTGACAGACCAACAGCCACAAAGAAATTGGAATGAACACTCCATATGTGCGACCATACTAATCTAATACGATTCATACTATAGTACCTGCAAAATTTAAAAATAAATTAAAATAAAGTAAATAGATTGGTACTATTCATCCCATCAACTTTTAGAGTGTTTCAGCATACAGAAGGCTTAGAGGCAATATTTGATAAATTCAAGGAAAGAATCTTACGCAACTTCAACCATTTTTGTAAGGCTAAACACACGACGATCTGTTGAAGATTGTAATTCTGACATGGGCACTTTGCAAAGAGCTCTCACAAAAGCCACTATTACCTCATTGTTTAACCTTTTGGCTATGAGCAAAGAAGTGGCTAAGCTCAAAATTCCCAATCTGATCAAGCAAATTCAAGTTGGAAATGAAGTTGTTTATTTGCTCTGGAGACACCAGCACTGGAGAGTTAAATACTTTTTAAAAACACTTTTAGCTAAAATCCCATTTTAGCAATTTCAGCTTCGGAAAATGCAAGTACAACTCACCATTAGTAGCAAACACACGCTACTCAAACCACAATCAAACTCGAATGCAATTGCTACAATAGACTACCAACTAAACACATTCACGTAGTAGCATAATTCTAGAACTAGAAACATATTATATGCAGACACAGAAAGGGCACCTTGATGATTCTGTTTCAGGCTAATGTAAAGTGATGATCAATTTGTAGGCTTTGAGCCCTAGCCACTCAGCCTTCACGTACGTATGTTATTTATTTATTTGTTTTTTTTTTTTTATCAGTTTTACCTTTTACTTTTTAGTTAGGTTTTGCTTCTTTTTTTTTTTTTCCTTTTAAATCTTTTATTTATAGAAAAAAAACAAAAATAAATAAATAAATAAATTGGCCGCCTAGGCGTCAAAAAATCAGCGCTTAGGCGGTCCCAGGGCGCCTAGCGTCTTTTTCAACATTTGTCGTTGTAAGTAAACAAAATTTAAGTTAAAAATGTAATGAGACAAAATTTGAAGAATATAACTAAATGTAACAACTGCTACAATAAAACTTTATATATTAGAACTCATTAGACATGTTAATATAATTTTCTTTTAGAAAATAAAACTTTTTCAACATTTGTCGTTGTAAGTAAACAAAATTTAAGTTAAAAATGTAATGAGACAAAATTTGAAGAATATAACTAAATGTAACAACTGCTACAATAAAACTTTATATATTTAGAACTCATTAGACATGTTAATATAATTTTCTTTTTAGAAAATAAAACTTTAGAAAAAAATTATTTTATTAAATCTATAAATAAATAAACAAAATAGTATATATATATATATATATATATATATATATTTAATTCATATAGCATACCATTTTTTTTTGTGTCAACCACACTAATATTCATTATAGCATACCATAATATTCATAAAATAATAAAATAATATTTAAAAATCATAACTATGCTAATATTAACGGGTTAAGTCAGTTGACCCGTTATTTGCGTGTCTAATTCCGTATCATGTTAACAACTCGTAAAAAATTCCCTAAGTCTAGGCTATGCCTCCAGGAAGAAGAGTCTATTTCCTGTGGTTGATGCATACATTGAGACAGTAGGTCACAACAAACATTAAAAGATGTTGGTTCTGCAAATGAATTGAAAAATCTTCCATCTAGCTACAAGTAAAGAAAATAAAAAATTCAAAAAGATGGCCGAGTGAGTACAGTATGAATTTTGTATTTAAAGATTACAAGTCGATTCTTATTAACATTTTTTTAGGAGCGATCTTCCTAGTGCAATTTATGTCTATTATGCATGTGGTCGTGGTCTTTCCAACATGCTCTCTTAAATAATTTTTACACAAAAGTAATATTTACCTAATAATGTCTGTAGGTTTACATAGTCATCCAAAGAAAGATTTTTATTTTTATTTTTTTTAAAAGTGTAAGGATTCCACCTATTAAATTTGGTGGTGTAAGATAGTTCCCCAAAAAATTGGTTAATGACCCAGACAACTCAGCCACTCAGGAGTCAGGACAGTAAAGACCAAAGACTAAAGACTAAAGACTTTCCTTCAAAAAAAAAGAAAAAAAGAAAAAAAAAAAAAAAGAGAAGACTAATGACTTGCAATGCTGCTATCATAGTTAACATGTATTTTGGGTTAGACTTGTAAGTCTTTGTTTTTAGTTGTTGACGCCTTGACGGAGCAAACTTACAATTTGGGGTAGAATAATTTATTTCACTAAAAATTGATTAATGATTGAGAAAGCTCAGGAATAATGACAACTAAAGACTAAAGACTAGCAAGTAACAATGCAACTATATATTAAATTTAACATGAATTCTGGGTGCTTAAAAAATTACGTAACTAATACTCGACTTTGCAATTTATTGTAAACTGAGCACATCGATATTGAATATTGACCTGCCTAGCGTAAAATTTAAATACAGATAGTGAAATTTAAATACACCAGTGATGGAATTTGACTCTTTGGACTACAACAGATAAGGAAAGTATAGAACAAATACTAACTTATAATAGTGTTAATTAATTGTATAAAAAAAGTCAAGAATGTAATGTTATAAAAATTAAAGGATAATAAGACTAAATATCACAATAATTAAAAATTAAAAGTAGAATTCGCGTGGGTTTTGCAACGTACAATTATATATTGGCAAAAACTTGTTTGAGACCATCTCATCGTGAGTCGGGTCGGGTAAATGTAATATTAATTAGGAATAAAAATTTTGTTACTTGTAAGGGTAAATGTAATATTATTTTTAAAGGAAAATGTAATACTTTTACAATTTGATTTAAAAGTATTACATTTTAGTATTTTATACGATTGAGACATGCAATGCATTTTCCAGTCCATGTTTTTCGTAGTTGTCAAGGAAGCTTCCCGCCCATCTTAGTAATAGCTATAGCATATGAAGTTTGTATATATATCTATTATCCAGCAAACAAATAAACATAAGCAAAGCATTACATTTAGTCATATATATATTAAGCTTGAAAAACTTTCCTCATAATGGGGACGACTTTCGTCCATCAAACTAGTTATTTCTTCATCATCCTCTTCGCCTTTGTGCTTATGGAGCTGTGCAATTGTAGCGGAAGCAACAACTTGGGGGTTTGCAAGGAGAGGGAGATGCAAGCACTATTGTGCTTCAAGAAGGAGTTTGAAGATCCAATGAATCGACTCTCCTCTTGGGTTGATGGAGTTGATTGTTGCACCAAATGGGAGGGAGTTATGTGCGACAATGTAACCGGTCATGTTGTTTAACTCCGGCTAACAAATCCCAACTTTCAGTTTGAGTTTGTTCATCTTCCGAAAGGTACACTCAGTCCTTGTTTGCTAGAATTGAAACAACTACATCACCTTGATCTTAGCGGCCTTTATAAATATTTCAGTGGATCTCGAATTCCTAATTTCATAGGATCTTTTGCAAACTTGCAATATCTTGATTTATCCAATTTGGGATTTCAAGGGATCATTCCCCCTCAACTTGGAAACCTTACGAGTTTGCACACTTTAATTTTGCAACTGAACTTTGATGATACAAGTCATGCTAGTCTCATAAAAACTAAGAGTCTTGACTGGTTGTCCAATCTTTCAAATTTACAGTTATTGGATTTGAGTTATGTTAATCTCAGCATGGCACATAATTGGTTAGAGGCCATTAATATGCTTCCTTCCTTGCGTGAGCTTCATTTATCTTATTGTGATCTTCCTAAACTATCCCAGTCACTTCGCCTTCTAAACAATTCTTTACTTGAAGTCCTTGATCTTTCCCATAGTGAATTCAACACTGTTATTCCTAAATGGATGTTTAATCTCAATAACCTTGTTTCTCTTGACCTAACATCTTCTGGTTTTCTAAGTCCACTCCCTGATGGTCCTTGGAACTTGACATCCATTATCACTCTTAACATCAGTGATAATGAAATGAATGGTTCATTACCTAGTCAATTGTTTGGTCTTAGTGGTTTGGTATCTATGAACCTAAGAGGTAATCAATTTCAAGGTTCCTTGCCCAATGGTCCTTGGAACTTGACATCCCTGGGTATTCTTGACATCTCCAGCAATAAATTGAATGGTTCATTACCCCATCAATTGTTTGGTCTTAGTCACTTGGCATCTCTGGACATAAGTTTCAATCAATTGCAAGACCCTTTACCCAGTGGTTTCTCAAACTTGACATTCCTTAAAAATTTGGATGTTTCTGGTAACCGCATGAATTCTCACATACCAAATCAGATTTACGATTTGACCAATCTAGAGTCACTACGTCTTAGTGACAACCAATTGCAAGGAACCATTTCAAATTCTATTTCCAATTTGACATCTTTGTCTGCCCTTTATCTCTCTGGAAATATGCTTACTGGAGAGATACCAAAGCAAATTGGGAATCTAAACAAGCTGCAAGAGCTTTATCTCTTTGGAAATAGGCTTACTGGAGAGATACCAAAGCAAATTGGAAATCTCAACAAGCTGCAAGAGCTTAATCTTGCAACAAACAGGTTATGCGGACCTCTTCCTGAGAATTTGGGGTATTCATTTCCAATGATTGAAAGGTTGTACATTTCAGATAACAAGTTGGAAGGCATAGTGACAGAAAATCACTTTGTTAATCTCACAAAGTTAACCATTTTAGATGCATCTGGAAATAGATTAACCATGCGTGTCAATCCAAACTGGACACCTCCCTTCCAACTTGATCAGCTTTATCTAAGTGGCTGGAATTTGGGTCCACAATTTCCTCTCTGGTTGCAATCTCAACATCAAATTTCTTTTGTGGACATTTCTAATGCTGGAATAGAGGGTGAGCTTCCACCTTGGTTATGGAACTTTTCTTCTCAAATTTTATTTGTTAATGTTTCACACAACCAATTGCGAGGCCAAATTCAGAACATACTATCTCATTCAACTAGAGAGATTGGTATGCCTTTCTCAGTATTCTTGAGCTCTAACCAATTTATTGGTCCCTTACCTCGTATTTCTATCCACATAATTGAGTTAGACTTGTCAGACAATTCATTCTCAGGAAATATTTCTAACTTCTTATGCCATGCACAAAAGGTGCAATATGACCTCAGAATACTTCATTTGGGAGGAAATGATTTATTTGGAGAAATTCCAGATTGTTGGATGCATTGGCCATACTTAGAAGTTTTAAATATGAAGGAAAACAAATTGATTGGAAGCATTCCAAATTCCATTAGGCTTTTGAGTAAATTGGAATCTTTGGACATGCACAAAAACATGCTTTCTGGCCCGATACCACTACTGCAAAATTGCTCCTCCCTATTGAAAGTTGATTTGGCTGAAAATGGATTCACAGGGAAGATTCCAAGATGGTTGGGGACTTCTCTTTCACATTTGATAATCTTAAGGCTCCGATCAAATAAGTTTAATGGTGAATTGTCTCCAGAGTTTTGTCATCTTACATCTCTTCGCATTTTAGACATTTCCAATAACAACTTTTCTGGCGTGATACCTAAGTGCCTTAAAAATCTCACTGCAATGATCAATGAAGGGGAGCTCCCATTACTTATGGGGTATTCATTTTTTGGAAAAATCTTCGGTGAAAGTGCTCTAGTGACTACTAAAGGACATGAGTATGAGTATTTCACTATCATTCTAAAGTTGTTTGTTAGCATGGATTTTTCTAATAACAACTTTAATGGGGATATTCCAATTGAATTGACGAATCTTGTGAGATTGAAATCTTTGAATTTATCAAGAAACAATTTGACAGGAAATATACCCGTGGAGATGGGAAATATGAAGTTATTAGAATCCATTGATCTTTCAAGAAATCAACTTTCAGGAAAAATTCCATCAAGCTTCTCAAGTTTGTCATCGTTGGGTGTTTTAGACCTGTCCTATAACAACCTATCTGGGAAGATACCTTCAGGTACTCAACTGCAAGGCTTTAATGCTTCGTGTTACATTGGCAACAACCTCTGTGGCCCTCCGCTCTCAAAAAGCTGTAGCAGTATTGATGATGGTAAAATTCCCAAAAATGAAAGCGAAAGAGATGATGGTTGTGAAGTGGATTGGTTTTATGTTAGCATGGTTATAGGATTTGCAGTGGGCTCTGGATCCATCTATGGCTCTTTGTTTCTTGTAAAATCTTGGAGGATTGCTTATTTTAAATTTTTAGATAAGAAGTTGAAGTCTTTTTTAGTATGGGCACATGCTTTGAGTGCTTAATGCTTCTAGCTATACAGAGTTGGATGAAAGTTTAGAAGTGAATAACAATGTTGTATTCTCCTGTAATATGGCAGTAATAAATTAAGTTCATTCTTCTTCTTCAATTCCTAATACTCTGTTCTCTGAACTTAGCTTCATGCTCTCTATTATTCTGACAACCTGGGATAGAAGAGTTATGAATTCTAAGCAAGGGAATGGACTTAAATACATCATTGCTAATAAAAGCATGTCTATTGCCTACTTGTGTTTTGGAAGCCCCGAAAAAATCTCAATCATTTATATTGTGTGACAATAATATTCGAACTTTTAAGTTTTGACAATTCAATATAAACAATTTTGTCTTGTGAAGTTGTGATAGTTATATATATATCTAACTATGTATTACAATTATATGGAAACCTTTAGAATTTGAAAATTTAACACCACATAAATCTTTGTATCTTGTGACAATTGTATCCAATTATAACATTCGACTCAAGAAATAATTAGATCATAAAATCATTTTAAAACATCATTTATCAAAATTTATACTGCATATACCATCCCAGTTTCTGCTTCGAGATAAATGGACAAAAGAATAGACAGTACGAAAGGAAGAAATCAGGGCTGCAAGGAATACCATGCAGCATAGAAGCTAAGCTTCCATGAGGAGACAGCTCAAGAACAAGGTAGCATCCACCTTCAACTCCATAGCCGATCAACTTGGTAGTATTTGGATGGTTGAGATGAGCCATTATGCCATTATGCCAGGCTGAAGTTGTTCCACTGAGGCCGGCTTGAAATAACTAAAATCACCCTCCAGAATGGGGCTCTGCACCACAAGCTGCCTCCAGATTTTCAAACAACTGAGATGATCCAAGCTTCCGAAATGCCTCTTCTTGAATTTATCCCTCAACAGCTGAAGAAACCCATCCCATTTTGAATTCCTCTTTTCATAACTCTCCGATTCAAATTCCAATATGCTGCTCTTTCTAGTGTCTGTTTCTGATACTAAACCATTCAAGAACTGTATCGCGACCATCTTCAGTCCAGTCCAGTCTAGGAACAGGAAAACTGGGCAAACTCACCAGGCCAAGAACAAAGAAGCAGCTTTCACATAACAGATGATGAAAAACTAATCAAGGATCACTTGTACTGACCAAAAAAACATTAGAAAAAAGAACCCGAAACCAAAAATGGATTCAAAGAAAGAACCTTTAGAACTTACAAGAATCACATTCAAGAATACAAATCAGAATAGGTGACCACAAAAACTAATACAGAATGGTAATGATTGGGGTGACTGATGCCTTAAAGGGATTATCAAACTCCACCAAGATTTCAATCAATGTTTCAATTCCTCACAGTAAACTTCCATAATACGATGCTGTCTCAATCTGTAGCACATTTGTAAGTGATTTATAAGATAAGACATCAAATATGAAAGCAAGTTTAAAATATGAAATCCTGCAGCTCAAACAACTGGTTTTGTTTCAAAGTCTGGAAATAGAGATAAAGACAGAACTTTCAACTGCTCTTCAGAGTGGTATGGGAGGGGGGAAACGGGCATGGAGATTGGCGTTGTGCAAGAAGGACAGTCCTTCATTCCTAAAATAGGCATGTTACATGAATAATTATACAGAACTAATTTGGAAACTATCATAATCATATCCCTGTGAATTAAGAAGCTAAGCATACCTCAAATCATGACATCTCTTAGTATTCTTGACATGTCTGGAAATAATTTGAATGGTTCATTACCCCATCAATTGTTTGGTCTTAGTCACTTGGTATCTGTGTACATTAATGACAATCAACTGCAAGGCCCTTGACAATCAACTGCAAGGCCCTTTACCTAATAGATTTTCAAACTTGGCTTTCCTTAAAAATTTGGATGCTTCTGGTAACCACATGAATTGCCCCATACAAAATTGGATTTACGATTGGACCAATCTAGAGTCACTTAGTCTTGGTGACAACCAATTGCAGGGAACCATTTCAAACTCTATTTCCCATTTGACTTCTTTGTCTACCCTTTATCTCTCTGGAAATATGCTTACGGGAGAGATACCAAAGCAAATTGGGAACTCAGCAAGCTACAAGAGCTATATCTCAATGGAAATATGCTTACTGGAGAGATACCAAAGCAAATTTTTCGCACAACCAATTGCGAGGTCAAATTTGATGAAGATAATGAATGCAAGAATGAAGATAATGGGAAGAGAATGAAAAAATCTGCAGGCAAACAAGTGGGAAGAGAATGAATGCAAGAATGATGTTCATCCTAACCCTAAACTAACCCGAATGAAGATATATAATGAATGCAACAATCATATATGTTCATCCTAACCCTAAACTAGCCTAAACTCAGACAATTCAATTGCAATTGAAAGCAAACTCTTACAAAAATGGGGATCATAACAATTTTACCCCATTTTTGTAAGAGTTTGCTTGCGAGGCAACAGCTTCTCCCAAGAAGCCAAAAATCGAAGCCTGCCAAGTGTTGGTCATAAATATTCTTACAGCAGGAAAAACTACTTCCATAAACAGCTGAGAATAAGGAGATGTCATATCACTATCACAGAAATCAAAACAGTTGTCTTAATAACTGGAACGGAATTGCTCAATTTAATAAATACAGACTAAATTAAACCTAATTATAGTACTACATATCAATTTGGCAAATTATACTTTGGATCATAGATAAATGTTTATTATTAATAATATTAATTGTTTAATTTTGGTGTATGGTAAGTTCATTATTGAATATACGAAAAAATGAACATTTAATATAGGGAAAATGGCACTTGTTCCCCCTATGTTATATACTTATAGCACTTTTTCCTCCTCAATTATTTAAGTGGCTCTTTTTCCCCCTGAAATGTTAAATGGACATATTTACCCTTAAAATAAATATTTTATTTATTTTTATTCTCCAATAAATTATTACTATAATTTGGTTCAAACCAGATACTATAGTAACCAAACCAAAATATTCCAATTACAATTTATAATCAAAACACGATATTTAGAGTTTATTAAAATAGCGAACTGGAATGGCCGGTTCATGTTTCGAACTGAAAAAATAAAATACATTTATTGTTGAATTTAAACTATTTTAAAATAAAAAATAAAATTTTAAAATAAAGACGGTTCAAAATCGCGAATGGGATCCGGAACCGCCGGTTCATGATCCAGTTTTTTTTTTTTTTCTTAAATTTAATAAATTGAAATCCAAATATTGGGTTCTAGATCTGAATCATAACTGAAAACTTTTAATTCGATTGCTATAGTGTCTGGTTCAGTTCGAACCAAACCGTGGTAATCGCTACATATGCGCAATAATTTGTTGGAGAAGTAAAATAAATAAAATGTTTATTTTAAGGGTAGAAATGTCAATTTAATATATTAGGGGGGAAAACCACCACTTTTAAAATAATTGAGGGGGCTAATGTGCTTACATAAATAATTGAGGGGGAAAAAGTATTATAAGTATATAACATAGGGGGAAAAAGTGCCATTTTCCCTTTAATATATTAAAAATAAATTTTTAGTATTGCAAGGTAGATCATAGTCAATAGTATAATAATGATTATATACTTGATGTACTTCCAAAATCTTACTCCCACTTGTGTTCAAATTTAATTGAAGGAAGAAAAAAAATGAATGGATAAACATCATGTTCCCTTACAAAATTGAGCAATCAAAGCATGCTAAATTATAGAAAGTATAAAATGGGAGTACTGGTAGAATTACTCAATTTTTTTTAGACACCCACGTCTAGACTTGCTCAAGGTATGGACCAACCATTCAAACTGAGTTTTTCTTTTTTTTTTTTTTTTTTTTTTTCAATTTCAATTTTGATGGTTAAAATTATCTAAATTTAACTTTATTTCTAAGAATTTTTTCAATTTTAAATTTTTTTAAAGATCAAATGTAGATTTTTTTATTAGTTTCTAATAGGAACTTATTTTGTAGTAATAGTATGGTGAGTAGAGTTAGTTCAATTTTTTAATTTCTAATTTTATAAATGACAGTTCAGTTTTAGTGTTTTTTTTTTTTTTTTTTTTCAGAATATTCTCTTTTGGTCATAGTATTATTTTGGTATAATCATTTTTTGTCCGTTAAATACAAAGACATTTAGATCTTTTTATACAAAGTGAGTTTGACCTACTATCAATGTTTGTGAGAAATGAGTTAAATGACAATTGTTGGATATTCGAATATAATAAAGATAACAATTTCTTTTATGGATAAATTGACACTTTTCAGTACAACCGCACGGGATGTCCTCCCTGCACCTGATCCCTTTCATATATATAGGGTGAGGATCAAGTGAGGATAAGGCCCTAGGTGAGGATTGTGCCTGATTTTGATCCGTGGGATGAGACAATCTAATGGCTCAGAATGCGCAAAACTAGTAATTAAAAATCGACTAAAATTGGTAATAACCGTAGAAGTAATAAATGTAGGGGGTAAAAGAGTAAATGAGAATTGAAGGGGAATTGACGTGAATGGAAGGTGCAAATAGCCTGTTTGACTACCATTAGGGTTAAAACACCGATTCTCTAGAGTTGTTGGCATTGCACATTCCATTCAACCAAAATTCCGTATCGATTTTTGGTTTGTTATTTTGTGTTTTTTGAATCTTTGTCGTTGCTGTATGATCCGATAGACAAATGTTGGAGTTTATAATTTGTTTGGTTTTAGACAATGGAATATGCTACAACTATAATATAAAGTAATTCCAGATTGCACATTAAAAACATGTTGGTTTTATTTCTTTTGTTTTTGTTGATGTTGATGTTAGTGCAACTAGTAAGAAAAAATGTGAGTTATGATGAGGAAGACACCTGTGAATGCAACGGTATGAGCATGGATTGTGGAAATATGCGGATCAACGTGCTACGGGTACTGTGCAACCGTATAGTTTTGCATTAAGTAGGTGTGCAACCGTGTGGTTTTCCAGTGTGCAAGTATGAGGAATCCACCAATTACGGGGTGTGCAACCACATCGTTATTCATTGTGGAACTACAATTAAAAAACAAAAACGTGCAGAACTGTTAAAGTGCATGAATAATTGAAACAAATCCAATGTTTTTAAATGAAAAGAAGAAGTTAAATAATAGAAACTACAAGTAAAAATAATGTTCTTTCACATTAAACTTGTGTTTTTTTGGGAAATGCATTAAGTTACATGATAGTTATGTTACGGATTTCACGTGTTAGGTGTGCACCCCAGTGTTTTTCCAGTGTGCAAGTATGCGAAATACACCAGCTATGGCTGTGCAACCGAGTCGTAATTCATTGTGCAAGTACATAATTTAAAAAAATGAGATACTATAACCATCAATTTAAAACGTTCTTCTATTAAAAATTCAAGTGCATAAGTGTAAAAGTGCATGAATAATTGAAACTAATCAAATGTTTGTAAAGAAAAATATGAATTTAAATCTGTAGGCGCATTAGGCTTGAGCATTTTCCTTGCGCAGCGGGCATGTACGATTGTTATGGCCATACTCCTCATAGGTCTGACATTGTCATTGTTTGGACTTCTCCACAAAGACAAATAAAAAATGGCTAACGAAAATGCTTTAACGACAATCATTCCAACCTACGCAAAAACACATGGCAAATATACCACCTAATGCTTTGACTTGACTCAAAAAAGACTACCACAGAAATATAATAACAGGCAAAATACAGCAAATTATAAGTAAAATGCGAAAAAAAAAAAAAAACAAATTATACCCACCGAATGGGTGTAACGGTAGAAATTTTCAATGAAAAAATAGAGTATAAATTATAACAAAATTTTAAAAGTACATCCGCAAAATGGGTTTAGCACTGGAAATTTTCAAAGCAACAAAAACATTATTGAATACTACTATTTTTAACACATTATTTCAAAGACAAAAACCAACAACAAACAAACAAACAACAAAACTTCGTTGCACAAACGTAATAGTTGAGGGTGCACACTACTACGAAAAAACACCAAAACCCCTACCCAAAATCTCCACAAAACGAACTCAAGAACAAAATCAGAAGGCAATACCCCACGTCAAAACACAAAGAAACGCAACTGACGAAAATGAAAAAGATGAAAACATATAAGGCTCTGTTTGGCAACGCTAAGCTAGGAGCTTATAGCTTATTTTAAGCTACTAATAAGCTATAAGCTCTGTTTGGTAATGTTCCCAAAACAAGCTCCTAGCTTAAAATAAGAGCTTATTTTGGAACGCTACTTTAGGTAGCGTTTCAAAATAAGCTCCTAGCTTCCTAACTTTTTTTCCATCTTTACCCTTATTAGTTTATAAAGTAATGACATGTTTTAACCTTATGAATTAAAACCTTTTCTCTTCCCCTATCCCAACTTTCACGTCAATCCCTTCCTTAGTCTTGTTTCCTGCTAAACAATTATGTTGAAACTTTAGCTTATTATTATTATTATTATTACTAGTAGTTTCACCCGTGCGATGCACGGCCATATATATAAATAATAGAATATATAGTATTATATAAAAAAACAAATAGGGTAGAGACAGTTACTATTTCACTTTTAAAACACACAGCATTGTGCTAAGTGTGTGTATATAAAGATTTAACAAATGTGCAGGTGTTCTCAATTCTAAGCCTCACCTTAATCTTCAAGCAACTGTGTTGTTCCTCTTCAACAGCAATATGCATAGATGGCATGGTATCTTCGCACAGATTTTGGTTCTTCGTTTCTAATTTGCGGGTGGTTCAAACCGGGGAGATGGTGAACTTGGGGGTGAATATTGATATGAAGGAGCTTTATATAGAGGCTGAAATTTGTTCTCCAATTTTGAATATTGTCTTGGAACTATGAATCTTGCTGGAAACGTTTGAAGACCCAAGACTACATTAAAGAGATTGTTTTTTCGAAGCATTTTATGTATGTGTATATATATATATATATATATATATATATATATATATATATATATATAAATAAATGTAGATTATAGGTTAGTTTCTCAATGTAATTAGAAGTCTTTCATTATTAAAAGTGTAATTACATTGGTAATTGACAATCTTAGCCGGCAGTATCACATTTAAAAGCGTAAGGCAATGTGAACACAATTAATTAGACTGATTGTGTTATCTATCATTAAAACGACGCCGAATTCTTTAGGCGGGAAGATGTTTTAGGTAGAAACTTAGTGCTTTATTATAATGATAGATTATTATTATTATTATTATTATTATTATTATTATTATTGTTGTTGTTGTTGTTGTTGTTGTTGTTGTTGTTGCTATTGTTGTTGTTGTTATTATTATTATTATTATTATTATTATTTTAAAATTAGCAATATGGCTTCAATCTCAAATTGAACAAGAGCCGTCAACGAAAATTTAAGTCACACCTCTAATATCTCATCTTCATGCTAATAGTTTTATTTTAAAAAGTGTTTACTTTTTTTGGAAGGCGAAATGTTAAATTTTAATATGTAAACAAATTAATTTAAATTTTATAAAGATGTCCTTTTTAGTCTTTTTACATTTATCAGCTTATCAAAAAGCTAATTTTACCAAACACTTTCAATCATAACAGCTAGCTTAACAGCTCTTCAATTTTCAGCTCTGAGCTTATAGCTTTTTAACTTTCAGCTCCTTTTCAGCTATCAGCTCCTAGCTTATAGCTTTTTAGCTAGGTTTGCCAAACAGAGCCTAAAACTTGAATACAAAATCGCAAATGGTCTGGCATCACAACATATCCTTAATTACCATTATTAAACAACCTAAAAACATGCGAATTACGCCAAATAAAGGAAATAGAAAAAGGAATAAAAAACAAAGACAAAAACACCCCCAACATATATTGACAGGAAGATCAATTAAAAAAGGGAAAAATTATAACAAAAAAAATCAGCCACACATCAAGCAAAGATCAATGGTTAAGATTAATCCACAATCCTCATGTAGGAATGCATCCTCATTTGATCCTTTACCTATATATATATATCCGAAATATATATATATGATCCAAAGGTTATATATACATATATATCTACGAGAAAGATATAACAATATATATCAACCAAAGAGGAACTTATAATCCTCAGATTATAACTCCAAGTCAACAAGAAAGAACGGATTTTTGCTTAGAGCATAATCCAAAAACAAGAAAGAAAGAGAAGGAAGAAAGAAATGTACGAGTTAGGCGAGTGCCTTTCTTTCCTTAAAACCTTATTTTTCACCTCCCAAAAGTGCTAGGAGCGTTGTGGCCTATCCCAGGATAAAACGTACAACGGTTCGACGTTTGAGCACCCAAATGAGCGAACCCGGCGAACTAGAGCACGGGCAAAACACAGTAGCAAGAAAGGAGTATGAGCAGAGTTTTTGAGAAGAAAATGTGCTTATCTTTGTGTGTTGTGTACTCTCGTGTTCTTTCCCTCGTTGTAAACCTGCTGCTCCTACACTAGCTTATATAGGAGGTTGTGTACTTAACAACATTTAAATTGTCATTTAATCTGACATTAAAATCAGATGAAAAACTGTTGTAACAGCTGACCATGCATAACCTAGCCCACAAGGCCAGCCAATTTCCGAACGACATTCGTGCCCGCAGGTGCCGACGCACACGGGCTCGGGCTTGAATCAAGCCTTTTCGAACTCATCTCTAGTTGGAATTTGATTTGCACCCCCCCCCCTCCCGGCGCACGCGCGCGCGAGAGAGCCTCTATGCTATACAATTCTACATGCTTCAAAAGAGCTCTTGTATATAAGGGGGCAAATCCTCTTTCCAAACCAATGTGGGATAAAGCCCATTTTTCCAACTCAATGGGTCTACTTTGAGAATCAATATCTCATTCACCCATTATTCGTTTTGAGCGTACAATATATCAATCTCTTCGTCTCACTACGAAGAACCCGAATCCACTTTGACGCGACCCAAATCGGAAGTGGACCCCACTGATAATTGTACCACAAAATAGCCACTTAATATGTCATTTTAATGCTATTTTTCCAACAATATATATATATATATATATATATATATATATATATAATTAGGTTCTGGTGCGGTTAGGGTGCCCAGGTGCGGTTGTGCGGTTTAATCTGGACCATTCATCTCGCTTAAATCAACATTCAGGATTGTCAAAATTTTTTTAAAAAAAATGCGGTGGCAATTTTGTCATTTTTGCATCTAGGTCAAAATTAAGGTGAGCAGATCTGTGATTAATGTGCGTGAGTTTTGTATATAAGATGCATGAGGTTTGTGTGTAAGGTGCGTGAGTTTTGTGCTTAATGTGCGTGGGGTTGTGCTTAACGTGAGTAGCTGTTAAAACTTAAAGTGTGGACTTTTGTGCTTAAATGCGTGAGATTTGTTCTTAATGTGAGTGGAGTTTGTGCTTAATGTGCGTATGGTTTGTGCTTAATGTGTGTGAGGTTAGTGATTAATGTCAGTAGTTGTTGAAGCTTAAGGTCTGTGAGTTAATACTTAAAGTGCGTGGGGTTTGTGCTTAATGTGCGTGAGGTTGTGCTTAATGTGTGTGGGTTTTGTATTTAATGTGCGTGAGTTTGTGCTTAAGATCTAACACTTAAGGTGCGTGTTTCTATCACTTAGGTGCGTCATTTTTAGCTTATGCTTCTTTCTCCAGACACGCTCGCCTTTTTTTTTATTATTATTATAAATTTTCATTGATTTGAGTTGTTGATCTAAATTTGATCAACGACTCAGATCTAACCGCACAACCGCACGGGAAGCTATACCCGCACCTGAGGGAGGGAATATGCGAACGAATCAGCACGAGACACGTGTCTAGATCTAATAGATTAAAAAAACGTGGTGGCATTTTCGTAAATAATTGAACATCGAAGTGCAAGTAAAATCACTTACAAGTGCACCTACTTTCACCTATAAGTGCATGTAATTTTGCCTTATTAACATTCACTTCCCGCAACCATTCATTCACCTAGGTGCACCTACTTATAACTATAGGTGCAACTATTTATAACTATAGGTGCACCTACTTTCACCTATAAGTGCATGTAATTTTGTCTTGTTAACATTCACTTCCCACACTCATTCATTCACCTAGGTGCACCTACTTATAACTATAGGTGCAACTACTTATAACTATAGGTGCACCTACTTTCACCTATAAGTGCATGTAATTTTGTCTTGTTAACATTCACTTCCCGCAACCATTCATTCACCTGGGTGCACCTACTTATAACTATAGGTGCACTTCGTAGTGATGCTCAATGTAAATTTTACTTGCACCTATAATACATTTTACTTGCACTTCGATGTTCAATTATTTACCAAAATGCCACCGTATTTTTTTAATCCATTAGATCTGGACACGTGTCGCGCACTGATTGGTTCGCATATTCCTTCCTGGGCACTTCATTCACACCTAAATGCAATTATATATATATATATATATATATATATATATATATATATATATATATATATATATATATATATTTCGAGAACGGGGTGGGGCGGGAAGAGTATTCCTCGTCCCTGACGGGGAGTTCAAAATTATCCCCACTCCCCTTTTTTTGTCCCCATCCCCTATATATTTCGGGGACGAAATAAGACGGGGAGAGTAATCACAACGCATTTTAATTGACTCGTCTCATTTTTATTCAAAGGCTTCAGGAATGCTCATCATTTTTTATATCACCAATACAAAACAAAAATATCACTGTAATTTGTAGGATAAGTACATAATAAATTATATTCGTGTTAAATAAATTATAATTATATTTTGTTAGGAATATAGCAGAATAATGCGGAAGCGAAGAATCGAAAATTGAGAATATAGAAGTTAAATAATAGGGAAAATATATAAATGACAAAATAAATTAATAAATTGAGAAAATATAAATAAATAAATATATATATATATATATATATATATATATATATTAATCTCTTGAAAAGAGAATATAAATGAAATATATATATATGCTACGTAAGAAATAGAATAGGATAGAGATGAATTCAATAGATTGATGTGTTTATTACAAGAAAAGCAGTAAGCTATTTATACACTACAATAAGAGAAATATGTGGCATGCACTTGGAGGAGAGTAATTTTAGGTGAAGAAATGCTTGGATGGTGGGTCACTTGCAGCACGGTAAAGATGAAGGCAAAACGTGGTCTGTTGGAAGCTGATAAATTTGAGCCACAAAAATATTATTTTCTAACAATCTCCACCTTGGATCAAATTCATTGTAGAATTAACAACTGGAACAGTCGACTAAACTCAAACACTCCTTGAACTTAGTAACAGAAAGAACCTTAGAATAGCAGGATGGATCACCATCAACTTCCTGTGTGACTGGAAGAGCATAAGCAACCATGTTGGTTTCATCATCACTAGCATACCTAGCAGGTTTTTTAATTGTCCTCCTAGGACGATCCATAGCAATGGAATACTCTCGTTGTGGCTCGACGAGAGGTGCGGTGCTAGTAGATGCATCAGACATCGATGGGGATACCGCTACTGAACCTGTCACAGTACTGCCATGCAAGATGTACAAGCTTCCAGAACGAGAAGCTTTCATGAGAACAAGAGAGCCTTTTATGACTTTCAGAACTCCACCTTCAGCTATGTACTTGCACCCCAAAGATTCCAAGGTGCCCAAGGATATCAGATTGCGTTTCAAATCAGGAACATACCGAACATTGGCAAGAGTCCTGACAACTTTATCATGAGTTTTAATCTGAACACTTCCAATTCCACTAACCTTGCATTGGGTATCATTACCCAACAAGACAACTCCACCATCAACCGGTTCCAGAGAGATGAACCAATCTTTGTGGGGACACATGTGGAATGTACAACCAGAGTCCAAAATCCACTCGGTTTCACTCCGTTTCTCACCGAAGCTAACAGATAACAACACATCACCATCTGAATCACTTTCAACAACACTAGCTTCAGCGGACTTCTTTTCTCTCTCTTGCTTGTTTTTCAGCTTGAAGCATTCAGTCACATCATGACCATGCTTCTTGCAGTATTTACAGGATTTGTTGGACTTGGATCTAGATTTTTTATTGCTACTCTCTGTTTCAAGTGAATGACCCCTTACAGTCAAGCCTCCTTTGTCCTCAGACTTAATTTCAAAGTCAAACTTTTCTTTGGACAATAGGTTTGACTTAACATTGTCGAAAGTAAGGGTGTCACTACTATTAGCATACAGCATAATTTCTTTGAAATGCTTGTATGATTTAGGAAGAGAGACAAGCAATAAAAAAGCGCGATCCTCATCTTCAATTATGACATCAATATTTTCCAAATCCAATAAAATAGAATTGAATTCATCCAAGTGAGATTTAATAAAAGTACCTTCCGTCATACGAATTGTGTACAGACGCTCCTTCAAATGCAGCGTGTTCGCCAGAGTTTTGACCATGTAAAGCATATCCAACTTGGACCATAAATCTGACGCAGTCGTGTCACTTACTACCTCACGTAGAACCTCTTTAGACAGGCACAAAAGGATGGTTGAACGTGCCTTGTCATCCAAATCTTCCCAATCTTCATCTGTCATTGTAGCCGGTTTCTTCTTCTTCCCAGCTAGCGCTTTCTTCAAACCGTTCTGGGTTAGAACGGCTTCCATCTGAACCTTCCAGATAGAAAAACTAATTTTCCCGTCGAACTTCTCGATATCGAACTTGGTAACAGTCGACATCTTTGAAAATAACTCTCAATTAAACCGCTCTGATACCACTTGTTAGGAATATAGCGGAATAATGCGGAAGCGAAGAATCGAAAATTGAGAATTATAGAAGTTAAATAATAGGGATAATATATAAATGACAAAATAAATTAATAAACTGGGAAAATATAAATATATATATATATATATATATATATATATATTAATCTCTTGAAAAGAGAATATAAATGAAATATATATATATATATATATATATATATATATATATATATATATATGCTACGTAAGAGATAGAATAGGATAGAGATGAATTCAATAGATTGATGTGTTTATTACAAGAAAAGCAATAAGCTATTTATACACTACAATAAGAGAAATATGTGGCATGCACTTGGAGGAGAGTAATTTTAGGTGAAGAAATGCTTGAATGGTGGGACACTTGCAGCACGGTAATGATGAAGGCAAAACGTGGTCTGTTGAAAGCTGATAAATTTGAGCCACAAAAATATTATTTTCTAACATATTTCAAATTAGCAAATTTACAATAATAAATATAAGCATATATATCATTCAATCAATCTAAACCTCTATTTGTAAATTTTAACAAAAAATAATTAATATACTTACCTGCTCTAATGATAACAAGTGCCATGAGAGAAATAATAACCATTAACAGCTGTTTACGTGTCCACAGATACAAAAAGTTGATCGAGATTTGAAAAATGAGAGGGAGATAGTGGTTGAGTTGCAGAAAGAGAAGGAAAAACTCCAAGCTGAGGCACTTAACCAGAAAAAGCAGCTTGAAAATATGGAAGCCATTATAAATGAATTGGACCGGATCGATGAAGAGAGTAAAGAAGGTGCGTTGACTCTTAGTTCGCTTGTAAACTCGTTTCTCTAAACTTGCAACAACATTATGCTGAGGATTATTTAGCCCACAACGCATTTTAGTTGACTCGTCTTATTTTTATTCAAAGTCTTCAGGAAAGCTCCCATTATCATTTGTTATATCACCAATACAAAACAAAAATGTCGCTGTAGTTTATAAGACGAGTATTGTAGTATCTGTTCATATACTTTCTCAACCTACTAAAACACAAAGAACCAATAATGGTTCCACTGAGGCTTGAACTCACAACCTTTCAGTGGCGGAGCCAGGATTTATGTTGAGTGTGGGCGAAAAAACAGAAGTAAAATGAATTAAAAAATATTCAAATACAATGTTCAATCAAATACAAAATATCAAATACGAATAAAATTGTTAAACAACTATATTCTAACTAACATTAACTCATTATTCCAAATAAATAACTATGCCAATTAACATTAACGAATTTCTAGAACATAATCATTAAAGTAGTGAAAAACAAATGAAAATCAAATGAGAACTAAACATTGGTATTAATATTGCAAATGGCAACTAAATTACTAGATGGAAAAAAGAAATGGCAACTAAATTGCTAGATGGAAAAAAGGAAGTCACCTATTAGATTCGAACTGTTGACCTTTCATTTTCATTTTTTGATATAATATAAGTATAAAGACCTTACCATCTAAACTAAACTAAACTAAACTTTATTAAAATCTTGATATATTTAATATATATCCAATTTATAGGGGGTAGGGCAGTGGGGGCAGCTGTCCCCACTGCCCCCATTGTGGCTCCGCCACTGCAACCTTCCAAATGAAAATCTAACCCGCGTACCATTAGACCACATAGTCTTGGTACGTCACAAATTATATTAGTGTTAAATAAATTATAATTATATTTCAAATTATTACATTTACAATAATAAATAGAAATGTATATATCATTCAATCAATTTAAATTTCTATTTCAAACTAGCACATTTACAATAATATATATATATATATATAGGAAGATGTTCAGGTGAGAACGAGTTGTCCAGGAGAGAACTAAGAACCACTCACAGTCGTGTCCACGTTTCCAAATCTAACGGATCAGAAACACTGATTTTTTTTAAACGTGGTGCCATTTTCGTAAATAATTGAACATTGAAGTGCAAGTAACAGTTTTATATAGTGAAAGTAAAATGTATTAAAAATGCAAATACAATGTACTCCGTATTAATAGTACAACAAATAATGTACGCTGAGCATCAATATTAAATACACCTAACGTTATCATTATTAGTTGTACCAAACGTTATTATTTTTTGGTTGCCCATGATATTCCTCCAGCCGATAGCCAGAAGATTAATTCCCCGTCCATACGGTCAGCGCACTAAGCGGTAGGGGACTGGCCAAATGGTTTGCTCCATTCACATAGGTGGGGATCGAAACATTATCATTAAGTGCACCAATGTGAAAGATGTTATCATTAGGTGCACTAATATTAAAAAGGTAAATTACTTGCACTATGAAGTGAAAATGGTTGCACTTTGAAGTGATTTTACTTGCATACTTGCACCAGTTATTTACTAAAATTCCACCAAGTTTTTTTTTTTTTTTTTTTAAATTACATCTGATCTATTAAATCTGACATGTGGACAGTTGCGATTGATTCTTAATTCTTTCTTGGGCATTCATTATCGCATATATATATATATATATATATATATATATATATATATATATATATATATATAGGGTTGAGTTCACATGAGGACACTAAAATATAGAGGACTATGACGACAAATCCTAGCCATTAAAATTAATAGATTACACGGTTGTGATACGACCTAAAATATGTTGTGGTTTCGACTAGAAATAACAAGGGAGGGCAAAGAATACATTTGAGAGGAATTTGAATTTTGGAAGGATTGTAATTAACAAACTTAGCATTTTAGAAGGAGTATATTCACGGTAAAAAAATTGTAGGCCAAATCAGAATGTAATTCACGACAAAGGAAATCTATGAACGACAACTAGATGAGCGCTTCTTACACCACCATGGACGATGACTAGAAGAGAGGGTCTGACACCACCACGGAGGACGACCACTGGAGAGGTTTAATTTTGACACCGAAATGGACAACAACCACTAGAGAGCTGCTGACACCGACATGGATGACGGTAAGTTACTCAACTATGTGCATCTAAATGTTTAGGGGAAGTGCATTAGGGTAGAGAATAGGGTTTGCAAAATATCGTAAAGTGCACGTACGTACGGTTTTCATTTGGCGTAAATCACGTACATATGTTTGTGGTTTAGGATGTCGTGTGCCAAACTTATAAAAATTGTGTGCCATGCATGAGGATGGCTGGCGTGTGCATCATTGTAGTATGTCGGAGACCAAAGTTTACAAAACATGACATACAAAACTAAGCGAAAACTATGTGCGTCTAATTTTTATGGGAAGTTCATTAGGTTGAGGATAGGGTTTGCGACAAATCTTCTTAGAATTACAGTCGTTGAGGGGGTGAAAGTTCATCTCGTTGAGTGCACGTACATAGGATGGTATCTTAGGATGTAGTATGTCATACTGTTGAAATTAGTATTGGCATTGGAAATTTTTAAAAACAGTTCATTTTGAGTATGATGAAATATGTGAGTGGTTCAACTTAAAATGGCAATTTAATTTCAATAAAAATGCCAAAAAATGAGTCATTTTCAATGACAATGTATTTAATAAATTTTAGTGTTTTTCATGAGTTTAGCATATATTTGGCATTTGTGTGATGGAAAGGGAGAGCTTTATGTGGAATTATTATTGTCATTTGCAATTTCGGTAAACATTTCATTTTGAATATGATGACATCTGTTAGTGGTTGAATTAAAAATATAATGGCAGAATGAGACATTTTCAATAATGACAGTGTGTGCAATAATTTACCAAACTCACATTCTTACTGAATTCATTTTGTGTTGTACACTAAATCAGGTGAACAGGTCAATTACAAAGCAGAGTGCAGTGTGGAAACATCTATGGGAAAAACAAATGAATTTATTCCCAGATTGTGATGATACAATAAAGTCTGACCGCAACCAACGTTTTGAAACAGTAGATTAAGGAGTTGATTATTACAAACGGTATGTAGCGGGAATGGGTAATAGAGTTTTCAAATTATGTAATTCTCCACTACGATAAAAAGAACTATGTGATTCCAAAATCCAATGACATTCTGCCGTGAATAAATAACTGCATGAAACTGCTTTCATTATTTATGGTACCAACTACAAAGTGCATATGGAATATAGTTGTCAAACCGAACTCACTGTGCACACAACGTGCAAAAGGAGTGCACAAAAAAATAGACTACACAGGCACACAATACACATTCGGTGTGTGGACATGCCAAACTAGTATGGAACTACACTTAGGAAATTAGCACACAGCATAAAAAAAAAGACTCTACATTAAATAAACAAACAACACACACAACCTGAACAAAAAAAAAAAATGGCACAAAGAAGGAACTCCAAGTACCGACATCCTATAACACAAAAGCACAGTAATAGCATACCATGTACGCATGAAATACTGGATAGAAGCTAAGGCACACAACATGCGTAGTAGTGCACACAAACTACACTAAACGGGAACACAATATACAGTAAACGTAATGATTCTGGCACACAACATAAAATATGATCGAAGATAAATTAACAAACAACGCACACGTGCTGAAGATAAAAAAATGCACAAAAGAAAAGACACCATGAGCACACAGCTTATAACAAACTAGCACACAAATAATATAACTTTTGCACACGAATGACTGTAGTGAATACATTTAATGGATGAAAATAAAGATATTAAATTATCAAAAGCTCAACATCTAAACAATGTTAAAGGATGTATTCCATAATTGGCCATCAAAACGTATACAAAAACAAGGCATGGCCAACATACTAAGTTCAAAACACCCAAAAAAAAAAAAAAAAAAAGACAAAACTAACAATGAGTTCAATCTAACAAATCAATCTTTGGGGGTATAGAAAGGGCTCGAAAGATATATCAACGCACATGCCACATTGCTCGAAAGATCATGAATATCCTTCCTTTGCTGTGCAGTAAGGTCTTCCAAGGCCTCTACCAATACTAAGGGAGGCACCCTAATTCTGGCACTTGGAATCCGCACTGTCAGTCTCTTGAGGCACCCTAAAATGTCAATTTTAACCCGACTAAAAATGGAGAATTTTTTTTTTCGGTGAAATTTTGACGGAAAAGTGGCCGGAAGGACCATTTTTGCAAAAAAAATCAATAGTCGTGGACTAAAATTGCAAGGTTCAAAAGTCATGGATCAATTCTGCCAGTGCCACTATAGTCGTGGGACCAAAAGTGCAAAAAACTCCAATAATAAATACAAATGTTAAATTACTGTACTACCCCCTAAAATAAAATAAAATAAAATAATAGAACGGGTGAGCTTAAAGCACCTAATTTAAAAATATAATCTCCCTTAATCTACACCATCCATTATTACAATCCAATGCATCATATTTGTCTTTCATAGTCCTCTATAATATACTTGTCTTCATTTGAATACATGTCTATATATATATGTGTGTGTGTGTGTGTGTGTGTGGCCACACAACACACACATATGTATTACTTTGTATATAATGTATATAATTTTAGAACCATTCTTGTCATTAATTTGTATGTCATGCTTATGAAATGCATAATTAGATAACATGTTTAATTGTAAAATATTGAACACTACTTTAAGTTGGAGATGAATATATATGCGTTCTGTATTTAAATATTTTTTTAATTTTTAATTTTTAATTTTTTTTATAACTTATAAACAGGGTGGATTCCCGTCCCCAAATAATCTCCGTAATTGGGGATGGGGATGGGGGAATTTTTTCCTTCTCCGGCGGGAAATGCGGAAGAAAGTCCAGGGCGGGGATGAGGTATGTCCCACTCCCCCACCCTGCCCCGTTGACATCTCTATGAGAGAGGTAAATGATGTCATTTATTTAAAATAATAAAGATAAAGATAAAAAAAAGTTAAGAAACTACTAACTTATTTTTGAAAAGCTACTCAAGATAGCGTTTTAAAATAAACTTTTATTTTAAGCTATTAACTTATTTTAGAAACATTATCAAACAGAGCTTATAGCTTATTAATTGCTTAAAATAAGCTATAAGCTAAGCTCTGCCAAACACACCCTACGAGCTAAATAGTCCTTTTTTCCCTTTGATTTTCAGTGATGCTTCCAGGTCGGTGCTGAGGAATGACGACTAATGTCGTAACATGTGTATATATACAATTATCATTCAATTTGAAACTATTAAAAGTTTTCTTATCATGGGGACAACTTTACCTCAAATCGATCACCTCTGATCTTAGTCACCTTCCTTGCTCACCTTTGTACTTACGGGGTTGTGCATTATTATAAAAGTGATGTAGAAAAGTGATGTATTAAAGTGAGGTACATATATAGAGTTTATAGATAAGTCTATCTTTAGTATTTTTTATTAAATTTTAGGAAAATGGCACCTTCCGCCTTGAATTATATGTTTATAGTACATTTTTTTGAATTATTCATTTAAGCATATTAGTCCCCTCAATTATTCTAAAAGTGATGGTTTTTCCTTCCTGATATATTATATTGACATTTCTACCTTTAAAGTAAACATTTTATTTATTTTTCTTCTCCAACAAATTATTGCTTATACGTAGGGATGACCACAGTTCGATTCGAACTTAATCAGGCACTATAACAATCGAATTGAAAGTTTCCGGTTATGATTCAGATTCGGAACCAATATTTGAATTTCAGTTTATTAAAATCATGAATCGAAAAAACTAGACCCTGAACCGTGAACCGGCAGTTCGAACTGGAACAACTACTAGCATTAATTTAAAATTAGAATTATAATATTTACAAATAGTGTATGTTCTTTTTTTACATCTTTTCTGATTCTCACATATAAGTATATATGACCGCGATTTTGTTTTAATTTTGAACTGCCGATTCACAGTTCCGGATCCAATTTGAACTGTTCAAACTTTATTTTAAAATTTCATTTTTTATTTTCAAAATATTCTAAATTCAACAATAAATGTATTTTATTTTTCTCAGTTCAGAACATGAACCAATCGTTCCGATTCGCAATTTTAATAAACTCTAAATATCTGGTTTCGATTCTAAATTGTAATCAGAATATTTCGGTTTAGTTGTTATAGTGTCTGTTCGGTTTGAACCAAATCGTGGTCATAATTTGTTGGAGAGGAAAAGTAAATGATTATTTATTTTAAGAGTAAATATGTCCATATTTGAGGGGGGAAAACTGCCACTCGAATAATTTAGGGGAAAAAAGTACTATAAGTATATAACTCCGGGGAAAAAGTGTTATTTTTCCTTAAATTTTTAAATAAAAATTTAATAAATATATATTACTCCATTTATCCATTTTACCTATCATGTTTATTATTTATTGGTCAAACAAACTCTTTCTTCTTTACTTATTTTATCTAATTATTTTTAAATTTACTTTTTTGTGTCTTATAGTACTTTTAAGGTAGTTTCTAAATATATAAATTTTATATAATAATACTAAACTTAATATTATGAATAATAAAATTAAAATAACTTCAGTTAAATCTCGTTAATCGAACAAGACACGTAATATGAAACTAAGAGAGTACTAAATAAAATATTTTTATGAAAGTAAATACATACTAAAAATTAAAAAACACACACACACACACACACACACACACACACACACACACATATATATATATATATATATATATATATATATATATATTAACTAGTTTTTTACGCGCCTTGCGCGATTGGGATAATGCTCAATTTTTTTTTTTAAATAAGTACTTTAAAGTATATCAAGACAAGATTATATTGGAATGGTTCATGCATAGATAATTGAATGTTAAATTTGCATATTTAAATAGGCAATTCTAAGATTATAAATGCAAGATAATATAGTCAAGATTGATTATAATTGTCCATAAAATAATTGTATAGGTACGGTTGAAACCAAATACGGGACATAAGGGAGAGCAAATAAAAATTAGTGCATAAAATATTACATACATACTAATACTGAAGAGCTAATTGCTGATTGCCAAACAAGGACATTGCGAGATAGTTTCCTACTTCAATTTGTTGTGTGATACTGTGATTTGAATACTCTTGTTGTCAATAAATCCCCCAAGTAGTTAATATGATTGACTTAATTATATTTTTTTTATTTTTTATTTTTTTAAAACAATTATTATTATTATTATTATTATTATTATTATTATTATTATTATTATTATTATTATTATTATTATTATTATTATTATTATTATTATTATTATTATAACCTTACCTCATTTTACATGTTAATCTAAACAACTAATTTTTTTAAATATATTTTTACCAACCATTGATATAATTCGCTAATATAATCCACTAGCGTTAACCGCTAACTGCTCATTGTCAAACAAGGACATTGCGAGGTAGTTTTCACTTCAATTTGTTGTGTGATTTGAATACTCTCTTTGTCAACATATCCATCAAAGTAGTTAATATGATTGACTTTATTAATTATATTTTTTTATTTTTTCACGGTATTAATAAAATACTTGGTAAATAAATATATAACATTATTTTGTATTATAACTTTGATCTTTAATTAAAAAATAGTGCACAAAAAGATAGTAGATATATATATATATATATATATATATATATATATATATATATATATATATATATATATATATAACAAATGATAATAGGAGCTTTCCTGAAGACTTTGAATAAAAATAAGACGAGTGAATTAAAACGCGTTGTGAGCCAAATAGTGATAGACTTTGAATAAATCTCATCGGTGCACATTATTTTTGTTATCATTTTCAGTGATGCTTCCAGGAAAATAATGCAACCTAATCGGTGTTGACGACTAATGTCGTAGCATGTGTATATATACAATTATCGTTCAAGCTAAAACCAACTAATAAACATATATTTTCCCTTTTGATATGAAACTATTAAAAGATTTCTAATCATGGGGACATCTTTACCTCAAATCAATCACTTCCTGGTCACCTTCCTCATCTTTGTAGTTACTGGGTTGTGCATTTGTAGTGGAAGCAACAGTACTGGGATTTGCAAGGAAGAGGAGAAACAGGCGCTATTGTGCTTCAAGGAGGAGTCAAAAATTCTAAGGAATTGGGTTGATAGAGCTGATTGTTGCACTGAATGGGAAGGAGTTGTGTGTGATAATGTAACCGGTCATGTCACTGAACTCCATCTATTAACTAACGATAATCTTCTAAGAGGTAAACTTAGTTCTTGTTTGCTTGAAGTGAAACAATTACGTTACCTCGATCTTAGTGGTCTCAATTTCAGTGAGTCTCACATCCCGAATTTCATAGGATCTTTCGTAAATTTGCAATATATTGATCTATCTTCCACAAGATTTGAAGGAATCATCCCCCATCAACTTGGAAACCTTTCACATTTGCATACTTTACGTTTGGGAGCGGATAATGCTCTCAAAGCTGACAACCTTGATTGGTTATCCAATCTCTCAAATTTAAAAGTATTGGACTTATCTTATGTTAATCTTAGTATGGTACATAATTGGGCAGAGGTGATTAATATGCTTCCTTCCTTGCGTGAGCTTTATTTAAATGATTGTGATATTTCAAAATCATCACATCCACTTGGCCATAACAAATCGTCACTTCAAGTCCTTGAACTTGCATATAATAAATTCAACAGTGTCATTTTTAGATGGATATTCAACCTTGATAGCCTTAGAACTCTTGACATCTCTGCAAATCAATTCCATGGCCATCTTCCCAATAGTCTTTTGAATTTGACATCCCTTAGAACTCTTCAGATCTTTGAAAATCAATTCCATGGCCATCTTCCCAATAGTCTTTGGAACTTGACTTCTTTTTCAGACCTTGATCTCTCTGAAAATATGTTCACGGGGGAGATACCAAAGCCGATTGGAAAACTCAACAAGCTACAAAGCGTTTATCTTTATAACAACAAGTTATATGGACCACTTCCAGAGAATTTAGGATATTCATTTCCAATGTTAGAAAATCTTAACATTATGGGTAACATGTTAGAAGGCATAGTGACGGAAAATCATTTTGTTAATCTCGCTATGTTGAGGTATTTACAAGCATCTGGAAATAGATTAACGTTGAATGTTAGTCTGAATTGGATACCTCCGTTCCAACTTTTTGTGCTTTATCTAAGTGGTTGGAAGTTGGGTCCTCAATTTCCTACTTGGTTACAATATCAACATACAATTGTCGAGTTGGACATATCTAATGCTGGAATACAGAGTGAGGTTCCAAGTTGGTTTTGGAGATCTTTTGAATTTGAGTTCCTTAATCTTTCACACAACCAGTTGCGAGGCGAAATTCAAAGTATCTCAGTAGTAAAAAAATTGTTTTTTTTTGCACTTGTATACTTGGGCTCTAACCAATTTAGTGGTCCTGTACCTCGTATCTCTAGCAATACAACGGAGTTAGACTTATCAAATAATTCATTTTTAGAAGATGTCTCTAACTTCTTATGTCATGCTCAAAATGTGCCATATGAGCTTAAAATACTTCATTTGGGAGGAAACCGATTATTTGGAGAAATTCCTAATTGTTGGATGCACTGGCCAAAGTTAGAAGTCATAAATATGGGAAATAACCAACTGATTGGAAGCATCCCAAATTCCATTGGGCTTTTGGATAAGTTGAAATCTTTGGATATGCACAACAACATGCTTTTTGGCCCTATCCCTCCATCATTGCAAAATTGCACCCTTTTGTTGAAAATTGATTTGGCTGAAAATGGATTCACAGGAAAGATTCCAAGATGGGTGGGGACTAGACTTTTAGATTTGACAATTTTTAGACTCCGATCAAATAAATTTTATGGTGAATTGCCTCCAGAATTTTGACATCTTAAATCACTTCGCATTTTAGATCTTTCCAATAACAACCTCTCTGGTGTGATTCCTTGGTGTCTTAAAAATCTCACTGCAATGATCAATGAAGAGGCGATTCAAGATGGAGAATTTGAAATGGGTTATTCATCTTATGATGGGGCATATGGTGAAAGTGCTATAGTGACGACCAAATGGCTAGAGTATGAGTATTACACAATCATTCTATTGTTGTTTGTTGGCATGGATCTTTCAAGTAACAATTTTTCTGGGGACATTCCTATTGAATTGGCCAATCTTGTGAGATTAAGATCCTTAAACTTATCAAGAAACAACTTGACAGGAAATATCCCCATGGAAATGGGAAACATGAGATTCTTAGAATCTCTTGATCTTTCAAGAAATCAACTTTCAGGAAAAATTCCCCCTAGCTTCTCAAGTTTGAACACTCTAGAAGTTTTGGACGAGTCATATAACAATCTATCTGGGAAGATACCTTCAGGTACTCAACTTCAAGGTTTTAATGCTTCATGCTACATTGGTAACAACCTGTGTGGCCCTCCGCTCTTACAAAGCTGTAGTGTTGATGATGGCAAAATTCCAAAAAATGAAAATAAAGGAGATGATAGTTCTGAAGTAGTGGATTGGTTTTATGTTAGCATGGCTATAGGATTTGCAGTGAGCTTTTGGGCGTTCTGTGGTTCTTTGCTTCTTGTGAGACCTTGGAGGATTGTTTATTTTCAATTTTTAGATGACAAGTTGAAGTCTTTTTTAGTATGGGCACATGCTCTGAGGGTATAATGTTTCTGGTGTTCTCTACTGTTAGGAAACTATGCATATTAAGATTTATGATTTAGTGTATCTTCTCGCTAGTCCCTTGTAATTTATCATGTAACACTCATTGTCATAATTATGTAACATAGTGTAACTGTAAACCTATCGTTTATCTATGTTGTGCAAATCTTTTGTAATACTACAATGAGTTTACATATTTTTCAGCCAATTACGCATTCATTTTAATTACTACTACAATAAGGCTTTTACCAAGCATTAGGCCGCCTGACAATTATCGACACGAAACCAAACACAAAATTAACGCGTTAGTGACTGATTGATCCGTAAAGAATCCATTATGTTTCGTGTCTTAACAATCTATTCAACATATTAAGAACCCGTTTAACCCGTTAATGTTATTGTGTTAACCTATTTACACAAACTTATTTATAACTCGCTAAAAAACATTGTTATTTGGATATTTTATCATTTTATGAATTGAATATTCTTTGAGTTTGTTTGAGGGATTGAATGGTAGATTTTGTTTCTTTTTTATATAACTTAACTTCAAATTTTAGTTTTTAAAATTAATATATTAATATGGTTAATGAGGGATAACATTTACACCACTAATAATTCATGACACTGATAAAATAATTAGCATATTTGTGAGAGACATAAATTACAATTTTTCAAAATCATAAAACATCACAATCACAATTATAAAATCATTTCAATAACTCGTAAATAAACATTACAAATCATTGAAGCTTACACTCTTCTATTCTCTTCCAGCTGCTTCCTCACCACTTCTCGTGGTCATCCAATTCTTCATTTATATATGTTCCTTTCTTGTGGTCTGGAAACCAATTAATACGAAGCATTCCAAATTCCATTGGGTTTTTGAATCATTTGCATTGGAATCTAATAACTTGGGGTATATTACTAACTGAAAATTAGAGAATAGAAAACATAAAACATATTTAATAACACAGTTTTTCATTTTGAAAACATGAACCAATTTTTCAGTTTTTTAGAAAACTGGAAAACTATTAAAAATGTTTTCTAAATGAAAAAACAGAATCATCTATCATCAATAATTTATTTGGTTATATGTCACTATAACCACATTCTCACATTATCTACTTACATATTTATTCACCATTATTCTTCTACTTACATATTTATTCATTATTATGATTACTTCGTTATCATCTTCTGATCTTTTACTTATGGTCATCTTCTATCTTTTCTACTTGCATTACTTATTTAAACAAAACGTATTTGCTTATGCTTAAAATTAGATATCATTTATATTATCAAAATTAAAAAATAACTCTATATCAAGTTTTATATTTTGATTGAACTCAATTGATTATTGATTCAGATATTTTTAGTTATGTTATATCGTAATACAAGTTTAGTTCAAATATTGGATATTGAAATTTCACATATATTACTATATTAGAATTCAAAGTAAAAATTATATATTTATATACATGTCATTCAAATGAATATATTCAACAATATTTTAAATATTAGCTCAAAAAATATTACGGAGTAATATTATCTGAACTAGGTTTTAGGTGAACTTAATAGGTTATTGGTTCGGATATATTTTTAGTTAAGTTATCTAAACTAGGTTTTAGGTGAACTTACATATATTAGACTTAAAATTTAAAATTATATTTATTCTATTTAAACTAAATATATTTTAAATATAATGTCTAAAAATTACCTGAAATTAAACTTGTGTTAATTTTATAGTGTTAATCTAAAAAATAAATTTGAAAAAAATAAGTGTTAGAATAAAAAAAAAAAAAAAAAAGAGAATGAAAACTGAAAAATTAGAAAACAAAAAACAGTTTCCGTTAATAAACGAGTCCTATGTGTTTATTGTTCCGATTCCAATTCAATTAGGTTTGCATAGTACTCAATTCAATTTGAATTGGATAGTTTAAACCAAATCGTGATCATGCCTACCCACATCTTGCAACTATAGTTATATCATGGACAATGTGCATATACCAACATGAACCTAAGCCACCCCAATTTCTCTCCTTAATTTATTTTTCAACTCGAATTTACTCTTTTTTTTATACAAATATAATTACTGTAAAAAATATGCTAGTAAAAAGTTTTAATTAAAATATTTTAAATGATAGATATAGTAGTTTTTTATTTAATTTTTTAAATGAATCAATTTGTTCATAAAATTATTAAGTTAGGTTTATAAAATTATTAAACTAAAATAGATTCAGTAATTACTGAGGCTCAAACACACAACCTTTCAAATGGAAGTCCAACCCGGGTACCATTAGACCACATAGTCTTGGTATTTTAAATTCATATAGTTTTAATACAGTTTCAAAAAGTCGCTATCATAAAGTTCATAAGGTTACCATTGCACATTCATAAAAAGTCACTACTATAACGGCATGTTTGGTTCACTAAAAGAATGTTGAGTGAATAGAAATCTCATTCTAGTCAAACATATTGTGCTCAATTGACACCTTTGTAGCTCTTTTTGAGGGAAGGTCACAAGATCGAATCTCCGGTGGTAAAATATTGACTCTTTGGGCTACAATAGATAGAGAAAGTATATTGAACAAATACTATCTTGTAATAGAATTGATAATATTCAAAAAAAAAAAAAGTCTCATTCTATTAAGAACGGAATATGCAAGCAATATAATAAGAATTTCAGTTCATTTTCTTGGTTCACAAAAAATATTTCAATACAACTATAGTTTAACATTCAATACTAATATTATACATTTATTGTTGTGACTCACGCATAGAAAAGACTAGTATCAATATATGTGTTTTTTAAAAAATGTCAACTAAATATTTTTAACAATATATATTTTTGGAAAAAAAAAAGATCAAATAGACCCTTTAACTTTTGATGAAAAAGTAATTAGGCCCTCAAACATTAAAAATGTTCAATTACACACTTGGACTCTTTAAAATTGTGCAATTAAACCTAATTTACCGGTAACCGGTAAAAAAAATGTAATTTTATTTTAGATTTGTTTTTGGCCGGCCGACCGGCAACATCGCAGCCTCCTTCCAGATTGGAAGGAGGTTGGACGTTACCGCCTCCAGTCTCCTTCCGATCTGGAAGGAGGCAGATGCTACCTCCTTCCAGAACGGAAGGAGGCGGAAGTTGCCTCGTTCCAGACTGGAAAGAGGTGACGTTTGCCTCCTTCTAGAACGAAAGGAGGCAGAACGTCGCCTTCCTCAAAAGTTGCTACTGCGATTGGAAGGCTATGGTGGCTGGCAGAAGGGACGACAATTTTCGGTCTACGACGGCAGCTAACGATGGTGGCGATGATGGTTGGTATGGTGGTAGTAATGTAGTTTATCGGTTAAAACTGGATGGTTACATATTAAAAGGTTATACTGCACTAATTTGAAAAGTTAAAGGGTTCAATTGAAGCTTTTTATATATTGAGTGGCTAATTGCATTATTGAATATACTTTAAGAGCTTATTTGACCTTTATCTCTATATTTATTTAGAGTTAGTTCTATTTTTTGTCATAGATTTATAGGTGGCAAATCATTTATTATCTTTTTTTTTTGTTTGTTTGTTTTATTTTTCATAACATTCTCTTTTGATCCTAGTATTATTGTTGTAGGACCATTTTTCGTCCTCTATCAATAAAATTTTTCAAATGTCGTTCAATATAATGACATTTTGGTTTTTAATTAGGGATTTTTTTTTAAAAAAAACAATAGAAATAAAAATATAGCGGGTTAACCCACTTTGTATTTTTAAAAATCTAAATGTCTTTATATTTAAAGGCATTTTAATGATTTTTGTTAACGAAGGACCAAAAATAGTTATACTAAAATAATGCTAGGACCAAAAGATAATGTTTTGAAAAAAGTCTAAAAGTGAACTACAACTTATAAACCTAGAACTAAAAAAAATTCTTTGTTGGGCCGGGATGTGGGGGGCCCTTGGGGTTGGGGATTCAACCTTTTGGGAGAAGAACTAAAAAAAATTGAATTAACTCACAATCTACTATATATATATATATATATATATATATATATATATATATATATATATATATATATATATATATACACTAATAAGAGCCCAAGAGAGTTAGGCCTATAATGGGTAGAAAAAATGGCGGTCAAAATTTTTAATCAAATGAATGGCTCAGATCGATCAGATTTTAATTTTTCCTTAAGATTTCCTAATTTATCCTTAATGAATATGATTATCCGTTAATTTTTCAGTTAAATATTATGTTTTTTGTTAATTTCTGTTAGTTCACTGTTAACTTACTAATTGATTTCAATAAGAAATGTCTTAGGTTCGAACTCCATCCCAATCAAAGTTTGCATAATTAGTACTCCATTTTACTCTTATTAAATTAAATAATAATTTAGTAGCTACAAAAAAAAACAAAAAATACATATGCATTTCTTTAATTTAGAATTATGTGTCTACAATGTCTTTATTCAAAAAAAAAAATTTCATTATCAATAAATTTAAAAAGAGAAATAATTTCATTAGTTATATTGTATTTAATTTATTTTTCTCCAATATAAAAATTCTTTACATTCAAATTCATCAATTGATTATATTTGTTACATTATCCCTACAATGTCTTTATTAAAAAAAATTATTCATTATCAATAAATTAATTAAGAGAAATAATTTTATTAGTTATATTGTCTTTACATTCAAATTCATCAATTGATTATATTCACTACATTGTCTATTATCTTTTTTGTGCACTATTTTTTTAATTAAATATCAAAATTATAATACAAAATAATGCTATATATTTATTTACCAAGTATTTTATTAATACCATGAAAAAATTAAAAAAAAATATATATATAATTAATAAAGCCAATCATATTAACTACTTGAGAGATTTGTTTACAAAGAGGGTATTCCAATCACACAACAAATTGAAGTGAGAACTATCTTGCAATGTCCTTGTTTGGCAATCAGCAGATAGCTCTTCAATATTAGTATATATTTAATATTTTATGCCCTAATTTTTATTTGTTCTTCCTTATGTCCCGTATTTGTTCTTCCTTATGTCCCGTATTTGACTAGCGAATTATATCAACGGTTGGTAAAACGATATTTGAAAAAATTAGCTGTTTAGATTAACATGTAAAATGGTCTAAGGGTATACATAATAATAATAATAATAATAATAATAATAATAATAATAATAATAATAATAATAATAATAATAATAATAATAATAATAATTGTTTTAAAAAAATAAAAAAGAGTGAATTCCATTTTTGGTCCTACTGTTATAGGGACATTTTCAATTTTAGTCCACCTTAATTTTTTTTGCCACTTTATAACCACTATTATTGAATGTGTTCCACTTTTAGTCCCACCATTAGTATTTCCAACAAGAGGCCGTGTAATCTAGGGGTATTTTGACCTTTCTTCTCATCCAAGACTATGTTTGACTAAAGAAATGAGAACATTAAACCTAAAACCTAAGAAACCTCGCCGGCCCATGTTGGAACGAACGAAACGATGTAACTTTGGCTTCCCATTCTCGTTGTTCGAAGTGCCATCTTCGAATATCGGAGGAGGAGGACGAAGCGCCTGGATTAAAAGAGAAGAGACAAACATAAAAGGACCAAAATACCATTTGATTATACGGCCTCTTGACAGCAATATTAACGGTGGACTAAAAGTGGAACACATTCAATAACAGTAATTGTACAGTAGCAAAAAAAATTAAAGTGAACTGAAATTGGAAACGCCCCTATAACAGTAGGACCAAAAATGGAATTCACTCAATAAAAAAAATATATAATTAAGTCAATCATATTAACTACTTGGGAATTTATTGACAAAAAGAGTATTCAAATCATACAACAAATTGAAGTGGGAAACTATCTCGCAATGTCCTTGTTTGGCAATCAGCAGTTAGCTCTTCAATATTAGTATATATTTAATATTTTATGCCCTAATTTTTATTTGTTTTTCCTTATGTCCCGTATTTGGCTTCAACCATACCTATACAATTATTTTATTGACAATTATAATCAATCTTGACTATATTATCTTACATTTGTAAACTTAGAATTGCCTATTTAAATACGTAAATTTAACAAAAAAAATGGGAAATTATCCCAATCGCGAAATTTGCGTAAAAAAACTAGTACTATAATAAGCTACTACTAGAAACTACTAAAAAAATCTACATTTGATCTAAAAATTGTTTAGAATTAAGAAAATTCGTAAAAATAAAGTTGAGTTTAGATAATATTAACCATCTAAATTGAAATTAAAAAAAAAAATAAAGATTAAAAAACAAACCTATTTAAAGGCAAATTATATCGTGGGCCGAGGTCCATAATGGATTATGGACCGAGCTTCTAAACGATATCGTTTCTTTTTTTATTTATTTATAAGGAAGGGGTATACCCAAGTACTAATACATTTTAAAAATAGCTAACAAGGCACTTCACGCCATCTGGGTATCCCAGAGATATCATCTTCTAAAAGGCCTCTTATCTCATCCGGTGGGTCAATTTTGATATGAAGACCGGGAGGAAGACGAGAGGCAAGTTTCGCCATTGCGTCCGCAGCTTGATTCTGATCTCTATAAATTGGAGCAACTTGCCAAGTTTCGAACGCTCTTAGCTCCTTTCTGCAGGCTTTTAACACGTTGTGGGCTGTAATTCTAGGCCTGTTTTCACTATTGATGAACCTTGCGACTTCTTCCGCGTCGGTCTCAAATACTACCTTTGTGAATCCCCTTGACACTGCCAGCTGAATTCCTTTGAGCAGTGCCCATGCCTCGGCTTCAAATGGTGAACAATTGCCAATGCTGTAAGTGAAGCCCTGCATCCATTCTCCGGAGTGGTTCCTCGCCACACCTCCGTAGCTTGCTCTGCCGGTAGCGGGGTTAACTGATCCATCGACATTTATTTTTGCAAACTCATGCGGTGGTTTAGACCATGCTAGCTGCTTCCAGGCTGATTGGTCCTGGGGTTGAAATCCGATTTTGGCCTTCTTAAGAGCCCTGTCAATGTCTTCCAGTTGGGAATTAATCCAAGAAATTTTAGCATTGAGGGGATACTTGGTGTTATTAAACATAGCTTCGTTCCTCCACCTCCATATCCACCAAGCCGTAACTGCGAACTGAGCACTGCTGTCGAATGGATGTCTACCAGTCTTCTCCCCCGTTATACCTTGTTCCAACCAACTTTCAAAGGGGGTCGTTGCACAGCTTACCCGAGAGTTAGGCAGCACGGCTTTCCAAACTGGTGTTGCTTCAGGACATGACCTAAGAACGTGCTCCACAACCTCCACTTTGTCGCCGCAGTAGCAGCATTTGTCATCCAAGGCAATCTTCCTCTTCATTCTAACACTGTTTGTCATAATTCTGCCGTGAGCCACAAGCCACATGAATGTTCTAATCCTATTTGGAACTTTGAGTTTCCAAATATTGTTCCATTTGGAGGGTTCAACCTGATCGTCTTCCCCCAGAGCTATTCTGTAGGATGATCTTACCGTAAAACCACCTGAAGCTTCCTTGCTCCAGTTAATTCTGTATTGAGTCTCTTGATCTTCGCTCGGCAGGTAGGCTGCTATCTTGTTCAAGATTCTTGCTGGCAGTAGAGTATCGAACTGGTCCCACTGCCATCCTTCTTCCGGATTCCAATAGCTTGCCACCTTTCTATTCTATTCGGATTCCGGTACAGGGCTAGTTACCACCTCGATTAGAGGTTTTTCATGTATCCATTTGTCAGTCCAAAAGAGTGTGTTGTTCCCATTACCAACTAGTTTCCTCAGTCCCTTTTGGAGAATTGGCACAGCTTTAAGTATTCCTTTCCAAGCATCAGACTGATTTTGTTTAATTTGTGTTTCCATTTCGAGGGATCCAAGTCTGTTATCTTGTATTTGGTTCTCATGACTTTAACCCAAAGACTTTCTTCATCCTGCACTAGTCTCCAGCCCAGTTTGGCAAGGAATGCCAGGTTCATTTGCTCTAGCTTGTGAATACCCAGCCCTCCACTTGCTTTGCTTCTGGTTATTGTATCCCAATTGACTAGGTGGCACTTCCTTTCGCCTTCCTTGCTACCCAGATAAAACCCCTAATAAGCTTCTCAATGCGATCCGTAACATTGTTTGCATTGAATAGAACATGATTGCCGAAAGGACCGATTGGGCTAGCGTGATTCTTCCTGCTAGGGAAAGTGTTTTCAATTTCCAACCTGATAATCGCGCCTGAATTCTTTCTAAGACAGCAACGAAGGATTCACTTTTGAGTCTACCATGTATTGAGGGGATCCCCAAGTAGATGCCTAGATCGGACACAGTTGGGAAACCTGCTATAGAGGCTTTGTCTTAAATTCCCATCCACATTCTTGGAGAAAAAGATGGTGGATTTCATCAAGCTGATTCTCTGTCCTGAACAAGCACAAAATTCATCCAAACACCTCTTCATCTCCAGAGCTTGCCGTTCCGTAGCTTCCCCAAAAAGTACTAAATCGTCTGCAAAAAAGAGATGTGTAATGTCAGGTCCATGTCTAGCTAATCTCATACCTTTCCAGCACCCTCTATTTAGAGAATCTTGAATTATATGGCTAAGTCTCTCTATACAAAGCACAAAGATTAAGGGTGACATGGAATCCCCCTTGGCGTATTCCCCTTCCCGGTTTGAACCAATGGGTTTTGTGGCCATCCCATAGTATCGTTTCTTTTAATTAAAAGAAACGACACCTGTTCCGCGCCATTTCGCGTTGTCCGCAAAAAAGTAAATTGGATTGTATAACATGTTCAGTTTCATTTTGTATACACTACAGTTTCATTTCAACACAATTGTACTACAGTTTCATTTTGATATAATTACAGTTTCATTCGATATTTATACACTCAAATATGTGAAAATGTTATTTAGTTTTATTTTATATACACTTTCATTAAAACACAACTACATTATCATTTCGATATAACTACAATTTCATTGCACAATATACACTCAAATATGTGAAATGTTATTTGATCAGTTTCATTTTATATACACTGCAGTTTCATTTCAACACAACTACATTATCAATTTGATATAACTATAGTTTCGCAGGGTAATATACACTCAAATATGTGAAATTGTTATTCAGTTTCATTTTGTATACATTGCAGTTTCATTTCCACACAACTATAGTTTCATTTCAATTCAATTGCAGTTTCATTTGATAATATAAAAATAATACGTGAGGCAGTGTCAATTTAGATACACTCAGGGACGGAGCCAGAAAACTTGAGTTGGGGTGGCCGATGTAGTAGAGAAAATTTACAATGTTAGTCGACATTACAATTAATTGCACCATATTATTATATATACAATACATTATTGTGATTATTATTGATAATAATTTTTAATTATACTATGTGTAATAAAGTATGAAATACATAATTATATGAGTACGATCGACACAGGTGTCGATCATTACTTTAGAATTTTTTTTCACATAACACAAAATATAATAATAACAACAACAACAGCATTTATTTAAATATAGATTTTCACTTAAAATCAAATAAAAAGTTTTGTCAATTATTTTGTCACCAAATTTTTTCATAATTAACTTATATTCATTTTACTGGTTAACTGAATATTTCAAAATTTGAGAGATAAAGACAAAAATCAAGATGAATTAAATAATCAATATTAATTTTTGTCAATTTCAGAACTAATCATTTAAACTAGTAAATGTACATTTTAAAAATGTAAATAAATAATTAAAACACACAATAAATCACTAATTAATTAATCAACATATATAACTAATAAAACCAAAGCATATATCTCAAATTTGGAGAATTTTTTTTTTAAAATTAAAATGTATACTTGATGCCATTCATTATTAAAATCTTGATAAAAGAAATAAGATAATAAAGAAAAATGGTCACTTTAATTATTTGATTTATTTCTTTTTATTTTATGAATTTGAACTTTAATATATATTTTGAGTTTATTTAATATAAACATAAAAAAATACGCGCTCCGTTAAATTGTAACCACTGACGTTTTTTTACATAAAGAAATGATGTCGTAGTAGGGCCGCGGTCCACAATATAATTGATGTTGTTTGCATCGCTGGTCCAATTGTCCAAACTCCAAACCTTGAGCAAGCCTAGACGTTGGCGTTGAGCAAGTCTAGACGTTGGTGTCCAAAAAATTTATACAATCATTATACGGCAAATTATGCCCTGGACCCGTGTCCACAATGAATTGTGGACACGAGCCCAAAACGACGTCGTTTTTCAAAAAAAACGCGTCCTTTAGTTAAAAAAAAAAATTCGCGCGCGTTTTGCTGTTAACGGCGTTATTTTTTTTTTTTTTTTTTGATTATGAATGTACAGTTATGCCGTTATGAATGTACAGATATGCAATTATGAAATTATGAACACAGAGCTCTAACATTATGAACTTACAATTATGAACATATATAGTGATAAAATTATGACCATGGAGCTTTAAAATTGTGAATATAGAGCTTCGAAGATTATGAATGTACAGTTATGGAGTTATGAATGTACAGTTATAGAGTTATGAATCTACAGTTATGAGATTATGAATCTACAGTTATGGAATTATGAATGTACAGTTATTGATCGAATTATGAACAAAGAGCTCTAACATTATGAACTTACAATTATGAACATATAGTGATAAAATTATGAACATAGAGCTTCGAAAATTATGAATGTACAGTTATGGAGTTATGAATGTACAGTTATGGAGTTATGAATGTACAGTTATGGAGTTATGAATGTACAGTTATGGAGTTATGAATGTACAATTATGGAGTTATGAATGTACAGTTATGGAGTTATGATTGTACAGTTATTAATATATAGTAATAAAATTATGAACATATACTCCTATAACGAAGCGGTCTGAAATTAAAAAAAAAAAAAAAAAAAAAAAAAAAAAAAAAAAAAACAAGAAGGAGATAACAGTGCCTAACGGCACTGTTACCCGTGTCCAGCAAGCATGCTGGACACGGGTCCAACGCATAACGATTGTAATATACGGAGTACTATTTACCATGATCTACCTTATAATATTAAACATCTATTAAAATTTAGCATGATCTACCTTATAATATTAAAGATTTAGTTTTAATAGGAAAAATTGTAATTTATGTCTCACAAATATGTCAATTATCAATGTCACCCCTGAATTATTAATAGTGCAAATGTTGTCCTCAGTTTTCAAAACTTGGCATATATTGTCTCATCTATTTTTCTTTTTTAATTTGTTCTCCTTCCACCGACAATCATATTTCTCCTTCTTCCTATTAGGCGAGGGGCAATATATGTTACATTTTAAAAATTGAGGAGCAACATTTACACCACTAATAATTTAAGAGTGACATTGATAATTGACATATTTGTGAGAGACATAAATTACAAATTTCTCTTTTTAATATATTGAATGTTCGTTTTTTATATATTAAATAATAAACCTTCAACACACAAAAAATAAATATTTAATATATTAAAAATAAGCATTTATCTAGAGTTTAATTTGCCAAATTTATATGGAGTACTACAATTAGGCTTAATTTAGTCTCTGTTTATTAAATTGGGCAATTCCAGTGATGTTACACCGGATAGTATACCATGGACACGTGTTCACCTTGCAATGTGGATTCAGGTTTAAAATTCACAATTTACATATTGTATATTCACAAATTACATACTAAATATTCACAATTTGAATTGTAAACATTCAGTATGTAAATTGTGAACATTCAGTATATAAACTGTGAACTTTTAGTATGTAAATTGTAAACATTCAGTATATAAATTGTGTATTTTTCACCAATTGGAGGTTCCAAGGCTCGCGGGTTTCTGTTTACGCCAAAAAATAGGTGCTGCCGGAAATATTGGAAGAAAAATAGCCTAGGAAAGTAGACTTTGATACCATGTTGAAATTGAGGGATTGGAAGCACTGGCGGCTGGAGAATAACAACCACCCGCCAATTAGGCGCAAGCAAAATATGTGAGAAACCAAAGAACAAGAGAATAGAAAGAGTATATTATATTATAAAGGAATAAGGGTCAAATAAGACATCGAACTACACGCCAAAATGCAATTATGTCATTGAACTTAAAAAAAACATGCAAATGAGTTGCTAAACTAACTAATTTCATGCAATTAGTCCAATTTGCAAGTTTTTAGGTTTCTAACCTATCACCCGAATTTAAAATAATTATTTAAAATTTAATTAAAAAGAAAAAAAAATGTCTCTGCCAGAGACAAAGAAGTTTCTTCGTTTCTGGCAGAGCTTTTTTTTTTAAATAATTATTTTTAAAAAATATTTTAAATTTAGAATGACATGTTAGAAACCTGGAAAATTTGTAAATTGGACTAATGACATGAAATTGGTTAGTTTAGGAACTCAATTGCATGTTTTTTGAGTTTGATGGCATAATTGCATTTTGGTGTGTAGTTTTATGCCCTATTTGACCCTTATACGTATTACTAGTTTTTTACGCGCTTTGCTCGAATGAGATAATGCCCAATATTTGTTTTTAAATAAGTATTTCGTTCAAAGTATATCAATGCAATATTATATAGGAGATGTTCATGCATAGATAAATAATGTTGAATTTGTTTATTTAAATCGGTAATTTAAAGTATATAAATGCAAGATAATATATAAGAGATTGATTATAAATGTCACTAAACTAAATGTTTGTAACTTTGTAATAACGCTGGTCTAAATACTCAGTCTAAAAGCGATAGTCTAAATAAATACTACTTTTGATTTAAATTTCTCCAATTCTTCTTAATTCTCTTTAGTGTAGCATTATCATTATTTTCATCTTCAGTACATGTCCTCTTTTTTGTTTTTTTGTTTTTGTTTTCTTTTTGTTATTTATTTATTTATTTTGGTAGTGTGTCATTTGCAATTGGGTTACAGGTGGTAGCATAGACAATCGTTATGCTGTGGAACCGTGTCTACCTTGCAAGGTGGACACGGTTCCACAGCATAATTTGCCTAGCGTAGAGGGATAAATCGTGCAATGAGATTATAGTGTAGAAAGCTTTAGATTTGCATTGCTGTATATATATGACTGTGATCTTAGTTGTACTCTGAATTCTTTATCTTACAAACACATATTGATATTTGGTAGTGGTAGTTTTTCTCCTACATGTTTCATGTGTTGTGAGATGTGTATCGTAGGTTATTCTCTGAAAGTATTGAACAAAACATAATATTTATTATATTTGTATAAAATACTTGGTAAATAAATTAATTAATTAATATATATATATATATATATATATATATATATATCTAATCTAAAAACATAATAAGTGTGAATGAAAGTTATACCCTTCATTTATGTCCATTTTTCCGTTAAGTTTTTTTGTACATTATGCTATAAAGGTTGTACATGAAAATATTTTGGACAAACATACCCCTACCGTTATAACTTCCGTTATCTTGTTCACTATTGTTACCATGCACATGCATCCACCATATATTTTCTTATCTTATTTATTAATAATAATATATACACATTATATATTTGAGTTATATGTTAAGTATTACCTAAAATATAAATATCAAATTTATAAAAATGATTTACATTATTATTATTCTTTAGAATAATTTAAATATCTAAAATCTAAATAAACTTAAAATTTTAATATAATAATGTATTAATATTGGGCACCTATTTTTTTGTGCATTGCGCATAAATAAATACTAGTATATATATATATATATATATATATATATATATATATATATATAAACTTTTAAAGTTAATAAAAGTCTTTAAAAGTCTATAAAAATCATGATTGAATAAACCTTCTTAAATCCATTTTAGGAGGAGTTTCCTATATTCAATAAAGATTTCCTAATATTCAACAAAAACAATTGTTATAAAGTCCACAATCGTCTTCTCATCACCCTTCTAAATCCTATTCCTATTCAAATTCATATTCATTATTCATATTCCTATTCCGATTTTGCTCTGTTATTTCCTCTTTTTGTATTAAAATATATAGCTGCTTCTGAGTTGTGAGATGAGTCAATTTTCAAAGCTCTCAACAATTCTTTGATTTGCATGTCGTTGCTGGAGATTAGTTAGGAGGGTTATTTTAAAGTTCGGAAGGAAATCTTCTTCCGTCTTCCAATTTAATCGAGCCCTGAGTCCTCCCTCGCAAGCCAAGCCCTAAGCTCGTAGCTGGAGATAGAAAGAAAGGTTACGTTTGTGATGGAGAATGATTTTGATGAGGGTGTGTTTTACTACCGTAGTAACCGCAAGGAGAAGCGGGCGCTTATCTATGGCATTTTTGGTGATAGTAGTGACTCCGATTATGAGGAGGGAAAGCGCAAAAAGCAGCGGAAGAAAGATTTCTCAGTTTCTAAGAAGCCAGACGTTACCAAGCCTGTTAACTTTGTCTCCACTGTAATGCCCAACAAGGAATTTCATATTGATGATGATGATAAGCGGCCTGTTATGGGAGCTGGAGCATCATCTTTTGGCATTGGATCCTTTGAGAAGCATACTAAGGGGATTGGGATGAAGCTGCTTGAAAAGATGGGATATAAAGGAGGTGGCCTTGGCAAGAATGAACAAGGTATTACAGCTCCTATTGAATCAAAGTTGCGGCCTAAGAACATGGGAATGGGTTTCAATGAATACAAAGAGACTAAGGTGCCACCCTCTGAAGCAAAGTCTGCCCTATTCTTCCTGCTCAGCCATTGGAAAGCCACAAAAGAGACAAGCCCTGGCTGAAGCAAGCTTCAAAAAAGAAGCTTTACATAACGGTAGAAGAATTGCTGGCCAGGAAGCAAGAGCAGGGTCTTCATGTCGTTCAAAAGGTGTTTGATATTCCTATGCCTGAACTTCAGCACAATGCCAGATTGGTTGATATACAAAAAATTGATCTGAGATTTGCGAAATGAGAAGGAGACAGTGGTTGCGTTGCAGAAAGAAAAGGAGAAACTCCAAGCTGAGGCATTTCACCAGAAAAAGCAGCTTGAAAATATGAGGGGTCCACAACTTCGGGTACTGACAAACCTGGAGAACTTAAATGCCGAAGAAAAAGCAAGGGAAAATGATATTCCTATGCCTGAACTTCAGCACAATGCCAGATTGATTGTTGATTTAGCAGAGCTTGACATACAAAAAGAGAAGGAGACAGTGGTTGCGTTGCAGAAAGAAAAGGAGAAACTCCAAGCTGAGGCATTTCACCAGAAAAAGCAGCTTGAAAATATGGAAGCCATTATGAATGAATTGGACCGGATAGATGAAGAAAGTAAAGAAGGTACATTGACTCTTGATTCACTTGTAAACTCGTTTATGAACTTGCAACAACGTTATGCTGATGATTATAAACTCTATAACCTGTCATCTATAGCGTGCTCGCACTCTCTGCCTCTGTTTATTAGAGTATTTCAGGGATGGGACCCACTCCAAAATCCAACACATGGATTAGAAATTGTTTCCTCATGGAAGAATCTATTGCAAGACAACTCTTTTGATTTCTCTGATAGTGATATGAGATCTCCTTATTCTCAGCTGTTTATAGAAGTAGTCTTTCCTGCTGTAAGAATATCTATGACCAACACTTGGCAGGCTAGGAATCCAGAACCCATGCTTCGATTTTTGGCTTCTTGGGAGAAGTTGTTGCCTCCTGTAGTCCTTCACACCATTCTGGATAACATTGTTTTGCCAAAATTATCAGCTGCTGTGGATTCGTGGGATCCACGTCGAGAGACAATTCCAATCCATTCTTGGATTCATCCTTGGCTGCCCTTGTTGGGACAGAAGCTGGAAACATGCTATCAAACTATACGTTGCAGATTGCAAAGTGTACTTCGTGCTTGGCACCCAAGTGATATGTCTGCACACTACATATTGTCACCTTGGAAAACTGTGTTCGATCCAAGCAGTTGGGAAAAATTGATGGTAAGATTTATTGTCCCAAAGTTGCTGTCTGTCATGCATGAGTTCCAAGTAAACCCAGCAAATCAAAACCTTGATCAGTTTTACTGGGTTCAGACATGGGCTACTGCTATTCCCATTCATCACATGCTTCCACTTATGGACATCTTCTTCAACAAGTGGCAAGAATTTCATAATAACAATACGAAGCCTAACCATACATACTTCTCAGAAACTTCATAATAACACTTGAATATACAATAATTCCACAACCCAAAATGACAAAATATAATCGACTTGTTCTTCCCATAAACTCATCAACTCCACTATTAGATATTTACAATCAAGAGTAGTATGTCCAAAATGCATCACAAGCACCAAAACCAAGCACAATGGTCTACCAAAAATACAAAGGGTCAAAGGGAAAGTCTAAATAAACAAAAATCCATGATAAGCTCCAAAACTAGGACTAACTCTCCAAGTTTCAGAAGTCACCTTCGAGACCCCACCACTTGTGCTCGTGCTATTCACATGTCCTTAACTACTCTGAAACATGAGGAAAATACAAATAATGAGCTAATGCCCAGTAAGTGGTACTCCTCTCATCCCGGATCAAATAGCCCCAATAGAATACAAAAAAAACATGAGAGTAATAAATAGATGCAAAACTCAATCCTTAAATTATATCAAAATCATAACATACTTCCATCGTACTATACACAAATTCCCAAAACGAAAAACTTTAGCTACATGGGCATCAACATCATTTCATAATACAATACTTTCAAAAGCATCAATCATTTCTTAACATATGACTCATTGGCAACGTACAGCCACTATTATAACCCGTGGCAAAGGCCATTATCGGCATAATGGTTTAGAAAGACTCGACGATTCGGAATGAGTCAGACTCGACGATTTGGAATGAGTCAGGCTCGACGATTCAGAATGAGCCGGATGGAACGTTCCAACAAATAATTCAAAAGACACGACGATTCGGAATGAGTCAAGCTCGACGATTCGGAATGAGCAATTAGGAACGTTCCAAGCCAAACAAAACAAACAACAAAATGTAGGTTGCCCCATGAGTTTGATCAAACAATCAAAATAGTTCTTATAATCAAATAGCCCGATGTAGCAAAATCATTTGCTTAAAATCACATAACAAAGTTCATATTTCCAAAATAGATAATAAGTTTATCAAACTAAGAAAGATGCAAAGTATAAACCATTCTCAAAATAATAATTTTCTTAGTACATAACTCTTTAAAAATCATAGAATGGTTTATTAAACCAAAGTAATTTCAAAGGGATTGTAATGGCTTAGTTGGAAAGAACTTTAAGGATGAGGTTAAGAGTTCAAGTCTCACTTTAAATAAATAATTCATTTTATAAGCATATATTACATATATAGAACAAACATAAAGCATATATAGCAATGTAGAATCGAACCCAGGACCAACCACCACCAACACAGCAACCATAAACCATTCTACCATCACTACACATGGTGATAACTTTAGTCAGAAATTTTCCTTAACCTTCATTTCGAAAACACAATTCCAACAAACCCAAACCCAAACACAATTTTAGTCCAAACTCCAAAATACATAAGAATTCCAGTCCAGACTGCAGCTTAGCGTTTCAAACCCACAAAATATCATAGTCTATAATATTTTTAACTCATACTAACCTTAAAATGGGTATTCAAAGTAGTGGAGATTATTCCATAATAAGTGATCGGTTTTGCAAAATAAGGAGAGAAGAGTTAATCACTTACCTAAAACATCCAAATTTTAGCTATTAAGCTCGCCCAAATACTCCTTGTCAAAATCCTAATATTTTCAAACATTAATCTTAGGGCTCAAATGATAAACCCAACTCAAAGAGTGAAATATAGAGGTCAAACTTACCTAGAATACTCCAACAGCTTTGAGATCTAAGCTTGAAGAAGATGGAGATCAAAGCTCCAAGGTTTTCCTTCCCCTATCTCTCTCTAGTTAGCTCCCCTTATCTTCTTTCAAATGAAATGTTTATCCAAGACCAAAGTGGTTCCTTAACCTTTAAGGGTAAAGAGGGGTACTTTAGTAAATTAATCCAATATCAATTTTAATAACCTTTGACTTGTTGACCTATTTTAATAACATAGGTATATTTTTATTTCTAAGTTAGTGGGTATTACAATATTCCATAGGCTTGCCCTTCATACTCCCACTAGTTCAACTCTAAGATTGCATGCTAAGATCAAGTAGGACTTTTATTAGGCTTGTAATGGGGCTAAGGGTGAATGGTTGACAAAGAACGGGTAAGGAAATCAAACAAAAGAGAGAACTTCACACTTATTCACAATTGAGATTGGAAGAGATATGGCATCAAAGAACTAAGGAGCAACTAAAACTAATTAAACACAAAAAAACACTCTAAAGTAGTGGAGGTTGAAAACAATTTTCAAATCAAACTATCAAACTTTTATTGAACTTCTTCTTTTTCATTTCTTCATCTCTTTTCAACATTTTCATGACTTTTTTTTTTTCATTTTTCTCATCATTTTCTTTTCAAATCAACAACGAAACGTGTTAGTGTTTTTAAATGTTCAAAAACCCCATATTATAATTGGCAATATTATTATGGCATACTAAGATAGGTTTAGAGTATGTCCGTCCAGCTCTACAGACGACTGATCAATCAGAAGCAATAACAGAAGGACTGACACTGAAGATCTGATTAAGGAAGCTGATTTCTAAAAGACTGTACGCGGTATTATCAGACAAGTTTGGAAAGAAGATTAGCGTATATTTTCAAGAAAGGTATGGACGGACCTAATCTTCTGAGATTACATTCCTCTTTTATAGTCCTATCTTCCACAATCAAAGTCATCTATGGAGAGTGTTTATTGAAGAATCTATAAGTACCCTTATTCGAAGAGAATTAGGGTTACGCCGAAAGTAATAAGAAACACTCCCTATCTGCTATATGAGACTAGATCTTTGATTGTCATGCATCTTCTCAATACAATATGTCCATGGTGATTAAGATGATGAACTTGAGAAGAAACACTGCTGCTTAAACGAAAAGACACTGTGATCACACTGTTGTGGGAACAACTGTAAAGAGCGTCATTGAAGTGGACTGCATCAGAGTGGGCTCTCCAAGTGAAGGGATTTCATTGGACTTCTGTATGCATGGCTCTCCATCTTCAACAATCCACTAAACCTGGGTATGTACCATGTGTGGGGCACTTGGGTAAGATTATTGTATATCTACCTTTGTACATTGGATTATGATTTAGTGGATTGGACGCCTATGTGATCGTTCCCCAGACGTAGACACACACTGTATCGAACTGGGTAAATATTCTGTGTCGTTGGATTTGTGCTGTTATCTTTCTCTTACATCTTCACCATGATTTATTATTACTGACTGACTTCGTAACTGAATCAATCAGTAATCTCTGACAGTTGATTAATCCTGTTTATCTATCTAAAAAGTGAAAATGCAAAATTACAAAACGTTTTCAATAAATCAAGACCACCACACTTAGATAACATTATAGAGAGTGTTGCTAACAAAACAAGCTCCAAAAAAGAAAAAGAATCACTTCCAAGAAAAAGAACAAATGCTCTATTCTCTCAAGGGTGGAGGGAAACATTTTGGCTAAGGGTTGAAGGTTAAATGATGAGGGTTAACACAAGGAAAAACAATCACAATTAATGAACAAGTGCTTAGCACTTATTAAACAAAGAAAAGGCTCAACGGGGACAATTAGGGGTAAAGATATGTTTAAAATGTAGGCTTAAAGGCTTGGACTAAACGAAAAAGGCATAAATCATTTCAAAACATGCAAATCTTATATTTCACTTGGAGAGTAATGAGGCAAGTTCTAGCAAAACAATCATTACCGAAATATCACATAAGCCTTCACTAGCAATGCACAACACACAAGATGAAGAATTTATTCAATTATTAAGTGGTTAACAAGACCATTGGCAAGAGAATATATCAATCATGTGATACACCTTGACTCATCAATCACAGGTTGCGTTGTAACAAGTTCCACCAAGCAAACCATAAACCAACAAAGCGGAGTAATCACAAATTCAAGTATATAAAGGCAATTTATTCAACACAAAACACAATGAGTCATCCAAGCAAGGTTTCAAAAAGTTCAATTTTATTTTTTTAGAGAACACCCAAATTATCCCCTCCCCCACACTTAAAGGCTACATCGTCCTCGATGTGAAAGAAAATAAAGCACAAGGGGGAAATGATGGCACAATAAACACAAGGAACACATTCTCTACTATTTACACTAAGTAAAGCACTAAACACATTTAAACAAAGTAGAGAAAGTAGATGAGACTCCCCTAATGAATCTTCTTATGCCAAAGAATCATCATGGAGCCTTCTTGGAATTGAACATACTCTTTAGTGTCACTCCTAGAGTCAAGAGAATATACACATGAAAGCACAAGTGAAAGCATAATACATCAAAATTCAAAATATAAAGCAAAAATAAAATAAAATGCAATAAAGTGAAAAATAACATGAGGTGCCTCTCATGAAGCGCTAAGTTTAACGTCGCTAGCTCGACTCAAGCTCTCAAGTGTTCAACCATCAATGGATTGGAGGAGAAAAATTCCCATCTTTCTATCAACCTTTTCTTCTAGGTATTTCTTCAAGTGGTGGCAATCAATAAATTCACTTAAGCTCATCTTCACCACTTGAAAGTTTAAGACACTAAGCTCATCCAAATCAAACTCCAAGAATATCTTTTCCTCAAATCCATTTTTGATCCATAAATCAAATGAGGTCTTCATCCTAAAGATTGGGTCTTGATAATGCTCAAGAGCTTGATCATTTCCTTGGTCTCGAGTTCTTTTCTCTTCTTGACTTTCCTTTTCATTTGCAAATAAGGAGAGTCTTGGATCTTTCTCATGCACCAATAAGAATTTGGAATCCTTTGATATGAATATAGGCCAATTCGGGCTTCCATTTTCAAGAACATCAACTCCTCCCGGTTCCCACACTCTTATAAAGCCTTCACTAATGAGAGTATCATCCATTGGAGAGAATTCATCAAATTCACTTTGCATGTTATCAACTTCACTTTCATTTACTTCTTCTTCTTCAAATGGGTCATATTGCAAAGGTTCCTTGGCACCATTATCTTGAATCTCAATTTGAGTCTCAATCTTGTCATCTTCTTCATTAAAACGATTGGATTCAAGACACTCCTCAAGCACTTCATTTTCAAGATTTTCCCTTACTTTCTCATCTCCAACAACCTCATCCCCTTCATTAGATAAAGGCAACTCTTGTTGAACCTCTTCTTTGGACAATGAATCTTGAATGGACTCTTGAGTTGCCCTACTTTGTATTGGAACCATCATGTTATCCGTGGAGGTTTGTAACTCATCCAATCGAGAAGATGTTTGCATGATCAAACTCATCAACTTGGACATCATCTCGGACTCTTTTTCAAGGGGTTGAAATCCTTGTTGAGGCTCTTGGTAAGAGGGCTCTTGAAATTGACACAAATGTTGGTAGTTAGGAGCCAATGTATAGCAATTTTCGGCGTCATGTGCTCCTCCACAAATGGTACACCATAAAGGGTGTGGCATAGTAAATGATGGTTGCCTCCTTGAAAAGCTTCTTGACTCATGTAGGCAAGATTGAGATGTGATTCTTGTTTTTCCATTCCTCCATATGTTTGGCTCATATTCAAATTCATTTCGTATCCATGGGGAGGAATTTGGAATGGTGGTAAGGATCCTTGAAACTCATACCCATACATATTGAAAGTTCTTCTTTGGGTGGACGATGTACCAAACTACTCCTTGATCTAGAATAAATGCATCTAGCAAGGTACATTCATCCGAAAATCCCAAACAAGATTGAGCAATTAGCACTTGAGCACATAAGGAAAATAAAAAGAAAATAAAAACATAGAAAAATGGTCTAGTCTCCTAGAATAGTCATTCACTAATGTTAACTACCACAAAACAATCAAACCAAGTCATCCCCGGGTAAGTGAGATGCACAAAAGTGTCCGAATACCACTCTCGTAACAATTTGGACTTGCAACCTATCCTTAAACTCCACTCTCGTGGCAATTCAATCCAAGGTTTCCCAAGCAAGAACACAAGGCATAAATTCTCCTTAATACCCGAAATACTCTCGTATTGGGCATCAAGTATGTGAATGTGTGGCTAGTGTACAAGCTCTACTCTCGTAGCAACAAACACACTCCAAATAAAGCATATAATTGGGATCCAACAATTATACACAATTTCATAACAATCCAAAATCACACAACTAACCCTATAACACCCAAACAATCTCCTTTATGCAATACAACTCAAATAGACATCAATAGCAAGAAATCAAACCAAATCCTAGTCCCAAAAAGGAAAGTTATTCAACTTAAGTGTTATTGAAGCAATTGTCATACAAATCGTTTGTAAATCTCACAAATTTCATTAGATATTTAGTTATAGATTAGGGATAAAGTACAAATAAGCCACCAAACTACTTGAGAAATATCAATTAAGCCATCGAACTCAAATAACCCCCAAATAAGTCATTGAACCTGGAAATAAAGAGCAAATAAGCCATTGAACCCGGAAATAAAGAGCAATTAATATTTTTAACAGGTTAACTATAGGTTTTTGCTGTCTGGATTGCAAAATGTTTATTTTATTTACGTTTATTAATATTATCCATTTGGATAGTATTCTATTTTAAAATAATTATTATAATCAAACTAGTTTTGTCTTGTCGAGATCTGATTATTTATTTATTTATTTATTATTTTTCACTAGATCTTCTGTTTAAAAAATAATAATAATAAATAAATAAATTAGATCTAGACAAGACAAAACTATTTTGATTATAATTACTTTAAATATATTACCATGTAGGTGGATTATAATAAAAAAAATGTAAATACAATAAATATTTGGGAATCCAGTTAATAAAAACCTGGAGTTAACCTATTAAAAATGTTAATTATTTTTTTATTCTAGTTCAATGGCTTATTTGGGGGTTATTTGAGTTCGATGGCTTAACTGCTTTTTTTCCAAATAGTTCAGTGGCTTATTTGTACTTTATCCTTATAGATTATTGAAAAGATTGCAAGACATATAATAAACATTGACCAATAAATATGCTATTGAATGCACAAAAAGTGCACTTGAACGAACATAAATGTGCACTTGAAGGCCAAATGTTTGCACACAAAGTTATAAAGATTTGCACTCAAAAGGAAAACTAAAGTACTCAAACATAATATGTGCACTCGAAGAAGGATGGCTGAGTGGGTAGAGCATAATTTTTGTATTTAAAGGTTACGAACTCAATTCTTGTCAACATTTTTTACGAGTGATCTTTCTAGTATAGTTTTTTATTTTTTATTTTTTTTTTATTTTATGTGGTCGTGTTCTTATTTATCTAGTAGTGCCTGTAGGTTTACATAGTCATCCAAAGAAAGAAATTTTTAAAAAAGAAAAAAAAAAGAAAAAAAAAAGTAAGGATTCCTCCAATTAAAATTTGTGGTGGAAGAAAGTTCCCCAAAAAATTGGTTAATGACCCAGTGAACTCAGCCACTCAGGACAGTAACGACTAAAGACTAAAGACTTGCAACGCAGGTATCATAGTTAACATGTATTTTGGGTGATCAGACTTTGCAATTTATTGCAAACTGACCACTAAGCGTATAATTTAGGGGGATGTCATGCTCATATAGTTATTATAGGCCGGCGTTGAGATAGATGTTTGTGAACTGAATTTATTGCATGTTGAAAATATATATGATTGAGTATGACGTTGCAAGTTTCCTTATTAGTTTCATCATTATCTCTCCCCTGAATTATATGTTTATATCACTTTTACCTCTAAATTATTCATGTATCTACATTAGTCCCATCAATTATGTTAAAAATAAAGATTGTATCCTTTTTTATTAAATAGACATTTTCATCGTTAAATTTAAATATTGCATTTATTTATCTTCTCCAACAAATTATTGCTAATATAGAGTGTTAAACACTGTTCGCTTCGAACCGACTAGTTTGAACTGAACCAGACATTGGAGTAACCAAATTGAAAGGTTTCGGTTATGATTCAGAACCAGAAATCTAATTTTTAGATTTTGATTTATTAAAATCACGATGCGGGAAAAAAATAATTTTTGAATTTAAACTATTTTAAAAATAGAAAAAAAAAATATTTTTTTTAAAAAAAGTTCGAACAAGCGGTTCAAATCGGAACCGAAATCGTAAACTGGTGGTTCATAATCAAAACTAAACCGCACTCATATCTATTTCTATGTAAGAATTAGAATAAATGCGAAAAAAGAGAAGATATCATTTGTTAAATGACAAAAACGATTGTCTGGGACTAAATTTGGAATTGCCACAAAAAAACAACAGACCTCTAATGTAATTAACTCATAAAATTTAACATGAACTTTTGTCAATTAATTAGCTAGAATATATATATATATATATATATATATATATATATATATATATATATATATATATATATATAACATTCAAAGTTGAGCATCAAAGATTACAAATAAGGAATCTTGAAAATCATTTTCTTGCATTTTTTTAAATAAAAGAAATCTAGGTTAAGTTTTTTTTTTTTTTTGTTTAATTAATCTTCTTTTGATTATTTAGAACAAACTCAATATTTTAATTATACGTTTGCATTATTATTGAAAATAATTTAGGTCATTATGGTATTAATATTTTTTGTCTCTATTTTTATAATAGGGGTGTAAATGAGCCGAGCGACTCGCGAGTGATTCACGAGCCGCTAGGTCAAAGCTCGGCTCGAGCTCGGTCAAAATCGAGCTCGAGTCGAACTCGAGCGGCTCGTTTAGTAAACGAGCCGAGCTCGAGCTCAAATATTCTAGGTTCGTGACTCGTCGAGCCGCTCGCGAGCCATAATTAAATAAATAGATAAATATTAAATATAAATATAAATATATATAAATATATATATATATATATATATATATATATTACTTACAACTCGCAGAGTAGGAAAAACCTAAATCTATTGTAGTTGCATACCCGCTGCCTAAATCTCTCGGTGTTTCCCCGGAGACGCCACTAGTGCCGATAAGGAGGAGCATCAATTCAGATGCCACTACCAAAGTTTGGACTTTTGAATTTTTAAAGTTTATATTATTTATGTATGGATAAAATAATATTTATTATTAATTGAAATATGAATTCAAATAGGTCAAACTCGAGATTAAAATCGAGCTCAAATCAAGCCCGAACTCGAGCTCAAGATCGAGCTCGAACAATTGAGCAGCTCGAGCTCGATCGAGCTCGAGCCGAACTATATTTATCGAGCTCGAGCCAACCCATGCTCGAGCTCGGCTCGGCTCGTTTACACCCCTATTTTATAATGGTACAATTATACATTACTTCTTTTTGGTACATACAATTATACATTACTTTACTAATATTGTACTATTTTTTTTATCTGACAAAATTATTCTTAAATCATTAAATTTCAATGCATTGGTGCCCTAGCCAAAACGACGTCGTTTTGGTCATGTTTTTTTTTTTTTTTTTTGAAATTCCGTTTCCCGTTTCTACTGTTAACTTTAAAAAAAATTCCCTTGTTTCGAATGTATATAAACTCATAACATAATACACATAAACTTATAACATAATACACATAATCTAGCATAATACATAATACACATAAACTCATAACATAATACACATAAACTCATAACATAAAACACATAAACTCTTAACAGAATACACATAAACTCTTAACATAATACACATAAACTCTTAACATAATAAACATAAACTCTTAACATAATACACAAAAACTCATTATAACATAATATACATAAACTTTTACACATAAACTCTTAACATAATACACATAAAATCTGAACATAAAAAATGACGTCGTTTTGGACAGGACGCACAATACATTGTGTGTCCTGATACGATATAACGATTGCTGAATTTATTGCATATTGAAAATTAGCGATTCGGACTAGGGTCTACATTGTCTTATGTTGTAAGTTTTTGTGTCTTTGTTATAAAATTTTATACCTTAAGAATATGAATTTTGTATTTGAAACAAATTAGTAATTGTGTCTTATGTTATGAATTTGTATGTCTTGTGTTGTGAAATTATGTGCCTATAAACACATATTATATACATAAATCATATTTGGAAAATAAGTAAATATATTATAATATAATGTGTATGTGTCTTGAGTTTTGATTTTTTGTATCTTTGTGTTATGAAATTCTTTACCTCATGAGGAAGGTTGCAAAAATCGCTAGGCTTACATCTAGAATTTTAAATTGTATGAAGATTTAAAGAATCAAAACACAACACAAAGTCACAACTCACAAAGTATTAATTAATATTAGATAACTTGATTTCAATATATTAATTACATTTTTGGGTTTGCGACCGAATTGAATAATTTAGGGTTATTTCACTAAAAACGGTGTCGGTTTGAGCGAAATAACCCATTTAAAAAAAAAAGGAAAAATAGCTAACCAGCAGCCTTAATGCCCGCCTAGTCTTCCACAACCTAGTCGGCACCTAGGCCGCCTAGAACGACGATTTTGCCAAAATTCTAGGTGGCTGGCCACCCGCGCGATTTTTTGCAACATTGTTCACGAGTATGAATTTTGTACATCGTCGTTTCAATCCAAGGTCCATAGTTCTATGTAGACCCTAGTCCATGATATAAATTGCTGAAAATTAAGATATCAATCTAGCTTAGTCTGAATTTGATGTGTTGGCCCGATAAAATTTTAAAATCTTAGGGGTAGACCCGAAATATTTTAGCACAATAAAAACTAGTATAATATGCACGAAATCGGCGGTCCGAACGGGTTAGCCTGAAATTTAGTGGGCTAGCCCGATAGCTTGAGTGTTATTCTTTATTATAAAAGTGATATAGAACATAACATACATAGAGTAACTCATCTTTAGTATTTTATTAAATTTTTAATTTAAAAATTTAATAAATATATTACTCCATCTATCCATTTTACCTGTCATTTTACTATTTATAAACATTTTTTTTTTGCTTATTTTCTTTATAAATCTCGTCACCCAAACCAGATACATAATATGGAACGTGGTGCTATTGTGCTTCATGGAGGAGTCAAAATTTCCAATGAATTGGGTTGATAGAGCTGATTGTTGCACTGAATGGGAAGGAGTTGTGTGTGATAATGCAACCGGTCATGTCATTGAACTCCATCTATCAACTTTTAGGATAATCTTCCAAGAGGTAAACTTAGTTCTTGTTTGCTTGAAGTGAAACAATTACGCTACCTCAATCTTTATGGTTCCAATTTCAGTGAGTCTCACATCCAGAATTTCATAGTATCTTTTGTAAATTTGCAATACATTGAGCTATCTTTCACAAGGTTTGAAGGAATCAACTGATTGAAAGCATCCCAAATTCCATTTGGCTTTTGGATCAATTGAAATATTTGGATATGCACAACAACTTACTTTTTGGCCCTATACCTCCATCATTGCAAAATTGCACCCTTTTGTTGAAAATTGATTTGGTTGAAAATGGATTCACAGGAAAGATTCTAAGATGGTTGGGGACTAGAATTTTAGATTTGACAATTTTTAGACTCCGATCAAATAAGTTTTATGGTGAATTACTTCTAGAATTTTTCCATCTTAAATCACTTCGCATATCTTTCCAATAACAACTTAACCTCTCTGGTGTGATTCCTTGGTGTCTTAAACCTCGCTACAATGATCAATGAAGAGGCGATTCAAGATGGAGAATTTGAAATGGGTTATTCAATTTATTAATGGAGATTTGGTGAAAGTGCTATACTGACGACCAAAGGGATAGAGTATGAGTATTACACAATCATTCTATCGTTGTTTGTTGGCATGGATCTTTCAAGCAACAATTTTTCTCGGGACATTCCAATTGAATTGGGAAATCTTGTGAGATTGAGATCCTTAAACTTATCAAGAAATAACTTGACAGGAAATATCCCCATGAAAATGGGCATTTCGTTATATCTGATTAACTATATATCTGAATGAATGTCTGATCGTAAGTCTGAGTGAATCAGTCCACTATCCAGTTGTCAAGAAAGTAAATTGATTATCTTAGATTAAGAGAATATGCAAAATTACACGTATCATGTTAACAAGTTGGGTGAACGGCGGCAGACGGTCCGGAGGTGGGCTACGAACGGGTGGACGGCGGCGAGCGGAGAGGATGCATACTCAACCCAACGATGGGATGAGTGTGAGGATCATTCGGTCTTCGAACATTGTGATAGTGAGGGTATGGCGGAGGAATCGATGGAAACATTGATTCAGATTGTTGTTGACTTATCATTTTTTAATGATGATCGATGGTGCCAAATAAACAAAGAAATTGATTGAAGTCATAATTATCATTTTTTTTCATCTATTCACTAATTAGCTTTGGAGTTTTTCTTTAATTAATTTGCTGTATTTTACACCGAGTGAGACATGCAATGCCCGCATTTTCCAGTTCATGTTTTTTGTAGTTTTCAAGAAAGCTTCCAGCCCATCTTAGTAATAGCTATAGCATATGAAGTGTGTATATCTATCTATTATCCAGCGAACAAATAAACATATTTTCAAGGTTAACGAGATAAAATTTTGTACACCAACAAATGCAATTTTTTTCTAAAGCACACAGAATTAATACTGCTCTTACTAGGGCTTAAACTCATGACTTCCCCATTTAGAAGAGTCACTTCATGTCATTAGACCATAAGGTCATTGGCCATAATAGCTCATTTAGGGAAAATTATGTTGTGCATCTGTGTGCACCATGCATGGTGCACACGAATGCAAAAACGACGTCGTTTTGAATAAAAACGCGCGTCTAACTTTTATATATATATATATATATATATATATATATATATATATATATATAAAGAATCAGCTTCGATTCCCGTTAACAACATTATGTTGTGCATAATTTCTGAATGTATAGTTATGCAATTTTGGATGTATAGTTATGCAATTCTGGATGTGTAATTATGCAATTCTGAATTTTTAATTTTTTTTTTTTAAGTCGACGTCAAAACAACGTCGTTTTTGCATCCGTGCACCATGCATGGTGCACACGGATGCACAGCATAATGACTCCTCATTTAGAACTCATTAGATATGCATGTTAATATAATTGTTTTTTTTATAGAAAATATAACTTTAGCAAAAATTATTTTATTAGATAGATCTACAATTAAATCAATAAAATAGTATACATATTAAACAGTTTGATTGGCGTAAGCGGCCGTGCACTCTCAACTTAAGAGAGGTTGTGAGTTTGAACTCCCTCTTGTATAGCCAGCACTTTGTGTAAATGGGGATTAATTAGAATCTGTTAATACATGAATTTTAATGGATTTTTAACGAGTCAACCTATTAATGACGTGGAATATATTAAAGTAAACACTAACTCGTTATTGTGGGTCTAATTTCGCATCATGTTAACAAGTTGTATAACAAAGTTGCCTAAGTCTAGGCTATGGCTCCCGGAAGAAGAGGTTATTTACTGTGGTTGATGCTGATGCATACATTGACAACAAGCGTTATAAAGATGTTGGTTCTGCAAATGAAATGGAAAATTCTCCATCTAGATACAAGGAAAGAAAGAAAGAAAAAATTCAAAAAGTATGATTTTTGTATTTAAAGATTACAAGTTCGATTCTTGTTAACGTTATTAATTTTAAGTGGTCTTCCTAGTGTAATTTATCTATCTTATGTAATTGTGGTCTTTGCAACAGGCTCTCTAAAATAATTTTTACACATAAGGGGTTTTTCACCTAGTAGTGCCCGCAGTTTTCCATATAGTCATCCAAAGAAAGAAAGAAAGAAAGAAATAATAATAATAATAATAATAATAATAATAATAATAATAATTTCTTTCAAAAAAAAAAGAATAATAATAGAGTAAGGATTATATTCTGAACTAATTTCACTTTTGGTCCCACGACTTTAGAGGTTCTATCATTTTTGGTGCACAACTTTAAATTTTTTCAATTTTGGTGTCTAACTTTGTTATTTTTATCAATTTTGGTCCTTTCGACCAAATTGGCTGCGAAATATTGCCGGATTTTACATTTTAGGGGCAAAATCGTCATCCCAAAGAAAGATATTCAATATCTAAACAAAAGAAAAATCATGTTAAGAGAAATATAAGAGTTTGGCAATCGTCGATGCTATAAATCTCATAGATCTGTGTCTAGTTTCTGTCCGTCTTCTCAATTATTCTCATCGATCAAACACCTATAGATATGATTTTAGAGTGATTTTGTTTAGATATTGAAGATGTTTCCTTGGGATGACGATTTTACCCCTAAAAATATATAATCCGGCAATATTTCGTCGTCAATTTGGTTGAAAGGACCAAAATTGATAAAAACAACAAAGTTAGGCACCAAAATTGAAAACTTTTAAAGTTGTGCACCAAAAGTGATAGATCCTCTAAAGTCGTGGGACCAAAAGTGAAATTAATTCTTATATTCTTCTAATTAAAATTTGTGGTGGAAGATAGTTCCCCAAAAAATTGGTTAACGACCCAGAGAACTCAGCCACTCAGGACAGTAACATAACGAATAAAGACTAAAAAAGACTTGCAATGCTGCTATCATAGTTAACATTTATTTTGGGTGATCAGACTTATTGCAAACTGACCACTATGGTATTGATTTAAATATAAAAGTTTTATAGAGTTTTAAGTCTTTTGTCTTTACTTGTTGACGCCTTGACGGAGCAAACTTACAATTTGGGGTAGAATAATTAATTTCACTAAAAATTGGTTAACGACTGAGAAAGCTCAAGATAATGACAACTAAAGACTAAAGACTTGCAAATAACAATGCAAGTATCAAATTTAACATTAATTTTGGGTAATTAGAATTACGTAACTAATACTCAGACTTTGCAATTTATTGCAAACTGATGAGCACATCAGTATTGAATATTGACATGTCTAGAGTAAAATTTAAATACTGGTTTATATTTTAAATAACGAAGTTTACTTTTAATCTTTGATTAATTTGTGATTGTCACATTTAGTCTTATTTTAAAAAAAAAATTCATTACATCTTTGATTAGCGTAAAATTCTTTATTAAATGGTACAATGTCAATTTTAAATAAAAGATTAACTATTGTAAGCAATGTTGCAAAAATCGCATCTAGCCGCTAGGCGGCGCCTGGCCGCGTCGAGGAATGCCAGAATTGGCTTCCTCCGTGACTGGTAGCCTAAGAGATCTAGGCGGTGCGGAGACTGTCTAGCCGGCCGAATTGTCTCGAATTGAACCCTAGTTTTTTTTTTTTTTTTTTTTTTTAAAGGTTATTCGCCAAACGACGTCATTTTGACGAATAACCCTTAAAAAATCGCTTGAAGCGAGTCAGCAACGAAAAAAGAAGAACCCCTCAAACGCATTGCTCGCAACTCGCCCACGCCCTCCGGTCGCCTCCGCCTCCGCCAGTCGCCGACCTAGCCAATCAATATGACTAGGAATATCACTTAGCCACTTGTTATACCATGGAGGCATGGACTAGGTTCTCCTTGCAAGGTGAACCCTAGTTCTAAATTATGTATTTTTAATATTGGCCAGATTGGTATAGCGTGAACGGAATTACTCAATATAATAAATAGGGACTAAATTAAACGTTATTATAGTACTACATATAAATTTGCCAAATTATACTTTGGATCATAGATAAATGTTTATTATTAATAATATTAATTGTTTAATTTTGGTGTACTGTAAGTTCATTATTGAATATACGAAAAAATGAACATTTAATATATTAAAAATAAATTTGTAGTATTGCAAGGTAGATCATAGTCAATAGTATAATAATGATTATATACTTGATGTTCTCGCAAGAGCAGCTTAATTGGTCATAAAGGTGAAACTTTAGAAGAATGACCAGGGATCGATTTTCACCGGCGACAGTGAGGGGGTTTCCTTGTGCGCAGTGAGCATTACTCAATTTTTTTAGACACCCACGGTTAGACTTGCTCAAGGTATGGACCAACCATTCAAACTGACTTTTTTTTTTTTTTTTTTTTTTTTAAACTTTATTTTTGTTTTTTTCAATTTCAATTTTGATGGTTAAAATTATCTAAATTTAACTTTATTTCTAAGAATTTTTTCAATTCTAATTTTTTTATTAGATCAAATGTAGATTTTTTTTAGTAGTTTCTAATACTAACTTATTTTGTAGTAATAGTATGGTGAGTTAATTCAATTTTTTCGTTTTAATTTTATAAGTGACAGCTCACTTTTAATTTTTTTTTTTTCATAATATCCTCTTTTGATCATAGTATTATTTTGGTATAATTATTTTTGGTCCTCCGTCAACAAAATCATTGAAATACCATTAAATACAAAGACATTTAGATCTTTTTATACAAAGTGAGTTGACCTGCTATCAATGTTGTAGTGGGTATTTGTGAGAAATGAATTAAATGACAAATTTTGGATATTCGAATATATATAATAAAGATAACAATTTTTTTTATGGATAAATGGACACTTTTCAGTACATTTTTTAGTTTTCAATTAATTTTTAAAAATATACTCCGTAAGTAATAAATAAATAACCAGGACTATGTGGTCCAATGGTACCCGGGTTGGACTTTCATTTGGAAAGTTGTGAGTTCGAGCCTCAGTTGAGGCGTTATTAGCTCTTTGTGTTTCAGTAGGTTGAGAAAGTATATGAACAGATACTACAATCTAATAGAGCTAGTAGTATTCAAAAAAAAAATTAAATAGATTTTTTTTAAAGTAATAATAGCGGTGTATTAATGGATAAAATGAACAATAGAGTCAGGAGGGACAGAGTCCTAGTACATAAGTTGTTCCTGATCGAAAGCTAAATAGATTTTTTTTAAAGTAATAATAGCGGTGTATTAATGGATAAAATGAACAATAGAGTCAGGAGGGACAGAGTCCTAGTACATAAGTTGTTCCTGATCGAAAGCTAACGAAGCTAAAGTATGAGCATGAAAATTAAGTGTTCTAGAAATATAACTTAAAGAATAATGCGTAAATAACGATATGGCTGTCCTACATTGGTCCACAATGATCCCAATATGGGAGAAGTTAGCCGTTGGGCTTGAATATAAAGCATTCTGCAGCTCTAAGCAGTCTGTTAAAAGATCCACCTTCCTGATATCCCGATCCTTAAGCCAAGACAGCGCCTCTTTGCAAGCAAGCGTCTCCGCCATAACGGCCGAGAAAGCACCCGATAGTTTTTCACTCGTCGCAGCCACGAAGGTGCCGTGATGAGAGAGGAGCATCGCCCCATACGTAGCTTCTCCGGTGTCTGGTCTGTAGCCGGCGTCGACATAGCACCTCGGTGTGTCGCTGCCATTCGCCGCAGCAGCCTCGGTAACCGGCGCCGTGGGTGGTGGACGGTGCATTTGCCGGTAGGCATGCAGTGCCGTCGCCGCACGTCGCCATACTTGTTGAGGTCGTGGGAGGGCGTGTTCCCAAACCGCTGTATTGCGGGCATTCCAAATGTTGTATAGCACTACTATGACCAAACCACATTGCTCCTCTGTCAAGATATTAAAAACTCTCATAAGCCATGGCGATAAAGAATGTGTGACTACATTAGTAACAGGCAATCCCAAAAATATTCCATAATAATTTTGAATAATCACATGAAATTAATGCATGCATGGCACTCTCATGCGCTATTCCACACATCGGGCATGCCGGATCGACCTCCGTCATATTGTTGATACTCGTCTTGCCTTGTTGGCACAGGCATCTGTTCCCTTACGGTTTTGGGAATTTGCTTTTGAAACAACGGTATATCTTATCAACAGAATGTCCACTTCTGTTCTTGGCAATGTTAGTCCTCACTATAAACTTCACCGTTCTCCTTCGTCATACACATTCCTTAGAGTTTTTGGTTGTCTGTGCTACCCCTACTTGCGTCCCTATAATCGTCATAAAATGGATTATAGGTCTGCTCCTTGTGTTTTTCTAGGGTACCCCCCGTCCTTTCGTGGTTATAGGTGCATGGATCTTAACACTAATCGTATTTTTGTGTGTAGACATGTGCGTTTTGATGAATGCAGCTTTCCTTTTGCACGCTCTAGTGTTGAGCAGGGTCCGGTGAGCAAGCCCATGTCTGGTTTTTCATGGGGTGTTGCTGGTTTCTCTCGGGCTTCTGTGCCGTCTCCTGTTGCTATGGTTGTTCCTACTTTGCCTGCTCCTAGTGGTGTTTCCAGGCAACCTGTACGTACTCGTAACTAGCGGGTACGGGGGCAACCTCGTTCTCACATGCCCCGTGATCAGCCTCACTGTGCTTTGGTGTCTCAGGTTGTTCCTCAGGAGCCTACTTGCTTTACTCAGGCTGTTCGGCATGCTGAGTGGAGAGATGCCATGGATGTAGAGTTTAATGCTCTCTTACATAACCAGACATGGCGCCTTGTCCCAGCTAAGTCCGGTATGAATGTGGTTGGCTGCAAGTGGGTGTTCCGTGTGAAACGGAAGGCGGATGGCTCGGTTGAGCACTACAAAGCCAAGCTTGTGGCGAAAGGTTTCAATCAGGTTCCGGGGCAGGACTTTTTTAAGACTTTAAGCCCTGTTGTTAAACCGACGACTGTACGTTTGCTTCTATCTTTAGTGCACTCTCGTATCTGGGTGATCCGCTAGCTTGACATTCATAATGCTTTTCTTAATGGTCGGTTGGCAGAGATCGTTTACATGCGTCAGCCTCCGGGGTATGAGGATAAGGCGTAACCTGATTATGTGTGTCTCTTGTAGCGCTCGTTGTATGAGCTGAAGCAGGCTCCCCGTGCTTGGTTTCTCCGTTTGCATGAGTTTTTGGTGTCTATTGGTTTTCGCCCCTCTAACACTGATGTTTCCTTGTTTATTTATTCTGTTTGTGGTGTTTTTGTGTATCTTCTGGTGTATGTAGATGACATCCTTGTTATGGGCAGTGATGGGAAGTGTGTTGCAGGTTTGGTCAGTCAGTTATCTTCTGCTTTTAAAGTGCGTGACATGAGCGGTCTTTCTTTCTTCTTGGGTATTGAGTCTGTTTCTGTGGCTGATGGTGTGTTGTTGTCTCAGTAGTGTTACATGTGTAACATTTTGAAACGAGCAGGTATGGTTGATTGCATGCCCTTGGTTACGCCGCTCTTAGTTGCTAAGTCTGAGGTTAGCTCTGTTGAGCCTTACGCTGACCCCATGCAGTACAGGAGTCTTGCTAGTGCCTTGCAATACCTGACGGTGACTCGCCCGGATCTCTCTTTTGCTGTTAACAGGTTATGTCAGTTCATGCACTCACCGACGATTGCTCACTGGGCGTTGCTGAAACGTGTTTTGCATTATATTAAGGGGACTTTGCATTTTGGTTTGCTTTTACGTAAGTCTGCTACGGAGGTTTTGCATGCCTATAGTGACTCTAACTGGGCTGGTTCGTCCGAAGACCGAAAGTCTACCAGTGGCTACATGTTAATTTCCTGGTCATGTCGCAAGCAGCGGACTATGTCTCGTTCGTCTACTGAGGCTGATTATAAGGCATTGGCGAATGCGTCGGCTGAGGTTACTTGGCTTGTTGCCTTACTACGTGAGTTAGGTCTGCCCCTCTCTGTGTCTCCTAAACTGTGGTGTGATAATTTAGGAGCCACTTATCTCTGCGCCAATCCTGTTTTTTCATGCTTGTACAAAGCATGTTGAAATCGACTATCACTTTATGCGTGACAAAGTGGCTAAGGGGGAGCTTCATGTGAATTTTATTTCTACGATGGATCAAATTGCTGACATCTTTACTAAGCCCTTGGCTGGGCCTCGGTTTACGTACTCAGCTGCGTGACAAGCTCAATGTTGTTAGTCACCCCACTTGAGCTTGCGGGGGAGTATTAAGAATATATCTTTTAGTATTATTATATTCTATCTTGGACTCTCTATCTTGTATCATAGATAGGTCTCTATTGTATTTATTATCTTTTAGTCTTCTATTATCATTAATAACAGAACACATATCATTAATAACAGAACACACTCTGGACCCTCTAAAGTGAATAATTTAAAAAGAAAAATATAACAAAATCTTTTTTTTTTTTTTTTTTTTTTTTTTTATATTCTATAGCTAGACGTTGAAAAGGTCATCCATAACATCAAACTTGTGAGACCCTAAAAATAAGAAATAAATTAAGGAGAGAAAATTTTACTACTTAAAGTGTTTTAAATTGAAGGTGTGTGAGGTTAAGACTTAAGGTGCGTTGATCTAACATTTAAGTGCGTTATTTTTAGGCTTTGCTTCTTCCTTCTAGACTCAAGGTTTTTTCCATCAAGAGTATTATATTTTTCTTTATAAGCAATGTTGCACTTATTAAGGAAAATGCATTTAATACTTTTGATGAAAAATGTAATACTTTTACATTAAGATGAAAAAGTATTACATTTTTCCGAAAAAGTATTACATTTTTCCTCAAAAGTATTGTATTTTTCCATATAAGTAATTTACATTTTATTACTAATTTAGTATTATATTCGCTAATATAAGTATTACGTACATTTTATTATCTTGATCAAACCCGCCTCACGAACAATGATCCGTAACTCCGTGAGACGGTCTCCCACAAGTTTTTGCCTAGTTATATATCTCTTCCATTCAACTCTTTTCATTGTAAGTTATTTATTATTGTGCTTTAATTTATCAAATATTGCATATTGTAAGGCAAAAATTTGTGTGAGACCATCTCATGGGTCACAATTATATTCGTGAGACAGGTCGAATCTTTGATTAATGAGGTCAAAGATTTGACTCATCTCACAGATTGAGATTTAGACCAGTGAGACCGCCTCACACAAATGTTACCCGATCTTTACTAGATACATTTATCGTTAATTTGGGTGGGCAACACATGGACAGCAAGCTGCAGTACAAATACCATAAGGGTATTCTTGTAATCTATAGCATAAGGGTATTCTTGTAATCTATCACCATTGTCAGCTGTAACCAACTTAATTTATACCATATATGTATCTGCCTGTTGAACTCGATCAACAAGAACGATATCAATTTCCTTACACTTTCTCTACCTTCTTCACTGATCTCTCTCCCCTCTCCTCATCATTTCTCCTCCATCTCAAATTATATACATACTTCATCGTAGCCTTCTAATTTAATCAAATGGAGGCGTTACTACTCATTTTCCTGCCTATTATTATTATTGCTTTTATTTTCATTCTTCTCCCTACTTGCATGCATATTATTAGCAAGTCCACATGTTTCACCTCCTGGTCACGGTCGCGGTATCACTACCCATCCTAGTCTACCTGTTTCAGCTCCCGGTCCTTCGCAATGGGTACGCTTTCACCTCGCATTACTTTGATGTCCTGGTTACTGTGAAATAACTAGCAACTGTAAAAAAGCCAAAATCAAAGAGATGTTTACCATACGCGGCTTAGGGCCGTTTGACCAGAACGGGCAGGACCCACAGTCCACTTTTATGCCTGCTTGTGACAATAAATTAGTAAGTTTATTATTATTATTTTATTAAATTATGGATTCTCATTTTTGATAGCTCTCTGGAACTCTAAGGAAAAAATTGACTTGGAGATGACCCAACCTAAAAGGAGACGATAAGATATTTTGGAAGAAGCAATGGGATAAACATGGCACAATATCAATTAAGTTGATGGATCAAAAACTGTACTTCCAGAAAGGGCTCCAAATGAATGCAGCACTACGAGATATCAAGTCACTATTGGCACAGGATAATAAATATACTCCCAATGCTAAGAACCAAATACAGTTTAATGATTTCTATCAACACCTCCAAACCAAAACGGCGGGTTATGATCTTTTGGTAATTTGCCAGAAGCATCCAACAAATGGTTACATTTACCTTACAGAGATAAGGTTATGTTACGACCCGGATGCCGAAATAAGACAAAATCCTTACAGAGATAAGGTTATGTTACGACCTAAACTGTATTTGGTTCTTAGCATTGGGAGTATATTTATTATCCTGTGCCAATAGTGACTTGATATCTCGTAGTGCTGCATTCATTTGGAGCCCTTTCTGGAAGTACAGTTTTTGATCCATCAACTTAATTGATATTGTGCCATGTTTATCCCATTGCTTCTTCCAAAATATCTTATCGTCTCCTTTCAAGTTGGGCCATCTCTGAGTCAATTTTTTCCTTAGAGTTCCAGAGAGCTATCAAAAATGGAAATCCATAATTTAATAAAATAATAATAATAAACTTACTAATTTATCGTCATAAGCAGGCATAAAAGTGGACTGTGGGTCCTGCCCGTTCTGGTCAAACGGCCATAAGCCGTGTATTGTAAACATCTCTTTGATTTTGGCTTTTTTATAGTCACTAGTTATTTCACAGTAACCTGCAGGACACCAAAGCAATGCGAGGTGAAACAGGTGGACTAGGATGGGGAGTGGTACCGCTACCGGACGTGAAATGGGCGGACCAAGACGGGGAGGTGAAACAGGTGAACTAAGATGAGGAGTGATACCGCAACCGTGACCGGAACGGGGAGGTGAATCAGGTGGACTAGGATGGGGAGTGGTACTGCAACTGTGACGGGGACGTGAAATGGGCGGACCGAGACTAGGACCGCCACCCTGACCACGGTCGGAATGTGAAAGTGGGGGATTTGTACCGGTACCACAACCGTGATGGGAGGCTTCAATTGGACTGAAATCCTTACTAGCATTTAGCAGGATTGGAGAAATGGGGGTAGGGGGAGGTGGTGGAGCAATGGCATTTAGACTAGGCCAGCAGATTGTGAAGGAGTAAGCAAACACTAGCAGCCAAAACATATTGTTGTTTGGCAAGATGATGAATGAAGCTGAAGATCAGATGAAGATTAAGATGAATGAAGTTTGAGGCCCTTTTAAAGGCTTGTAGATGCTCGTCCAAGATAATGTCCTGCCAAATTTTATTTATTTTTTAACAAAGTCTGACTAGTAATACGATCTGACTTTGTAAAAGTAGATTTTTTTTTAACCAATTAACTTACAAATTCAGCAACAACGTAACCAAGGAAGATATCAATTTTAGCTACTAACTAAGAGCCACTAACAAAACTCTCTCATATAGCACTTTCAGATAATCTCGCATTGACAAAACCAGTTAAATTAGGCGTATCAATTCCCAAACAAAAACTCAAAAAAAAAAAAAAAAAAAAAAAATAGAAACTCCTAAACAATAATAACTTCATAAAACAAACTTTGCTAAATGCCAAAAATTCATCACATGCATTTAAACAGGTTGAAACTTTACCAACAAAAAGTTCTAAAAAGAAATACTAGCAACAGAAAAAGCACCGAGTTTACGTCACTTCCCGAAAAAACAATGCAGAGTTAGAATTAGGGACGGAGCCAGAAATTCGGTTGAGGGGGTCGAAGAAGTACAGACGGATTCAGAAAATTTTTTCAGTAAAGGCGAAACATTAAAACAAAAGAGATAATTTAAAAAAAAAAAATTACCTAAGAAATATAGTTGTAAATATTGTTAGATATGAGCGAAAAATAAAATACATCGAAACTTTATAAAAATATTAATAACAAAATATGAAACATAATTAATTTGATATAAAAGAATATTATGTGTGTGTGAAAAAAAATTGTAAAACTATGTTGATGCCTAAGGATTCAAAGGCTTAACCTTTACTATTACTACACATGTGCTTTGCCAACTAATCTAACTTATACCTTGTTTTATTTAATAGTTTTTTATACTAATACTAACACTTGAACTATATATACATATATACTTACAAAAAAATGTAATTCGGACGTGGGGAGATCGACTTTCAATAATAGAGAGTCAGTCTCCCTTACGAATCATTATCCACTTCTTCCAGGCACCCTATTTGTGTTTATGATTCTATAGGTGATGTAAATAGAAAAGTGTTACGAAGTATTTACACCGCATTCATTAAATGTAGTTAAACATTATATATATTTTTTAAAAAAATATTTATTATTTATTTTTATTTAAAAATTAAAATATTAATTAAAAAAAATACAAAAAACCCCTGGCCTCCTCCGGTGAGAAGGCGACCCACTGGGTTGCCTTCTCACCAAAGAAGGTGAGGGATTTTTTTATTTTTATTTTTATTTTTATTTTTATTTTTTAATTAATTAAATTTTGAATAAAAAAATAGTAATTGCACCTTGTAAATCACGTTTGACCAAGGTGATGCAAATAGCAATATGAACACTCCTATGACTATTTACACCGGCCACCTACAATATTGTTGAATTTTTGGTCATTTTTACAATTCCAATGTGATTTATATCTACTTTTAACTAGAGATTAGTACAAATAGTAACACCCTATCCTAACTAAGAAAGGTAAAGTGTGTGAAGATCAAAGACCGAGTCTCTAGATGGATACTTTTGGAGATTGTGGTCAAAACAGTCCTTCTCTTTTAGACCCCATTTGGTTCGCGGAAAATATTTGAGAGGGAATGAAATTGAAATTCCATGAAAAAGAAATTACCAAGAAAATTAATTACATTGTTTGGTTGGTAGAAAATAAATGACTGTGAATATGGATTCCATTTTTTGGTTGAGTTTGAAATTATAAAGAATAATGAGTATAAAAACAATTATACCCCTACATAATAATAACAACAATAATAATAATGATAATTAAGAAAAATTGGCGAGAGCATAATTGTCATATTTGTTTTTCATGAAAAACAGTTTTTATGAAAAAACAAAATATCAAGGGGTGACCATGCAAAATGTTTTCAATTAACCAATGAAAGGAAAATATATTAATTTCTCATAGTTTTTGGAAAGCATTGTAGCATGCATCATGCGACGATGAGAGAGATCGAACACTTTAAAATATTGTTAGTTGATTACTCATGATAACAATCATACTGACCAACTCATCATTTTTGGGTAGGAGCTAGCTAGTGAAATTGTGAAAATTGTGGGTCATTTTCTCATTTATTATATTGACAAAATCCATACGTAACAACTTTTGGTTTCATTATATATTCTAGTATACATACATATTTCAAGACCTCCTCACCTTGCATATATTTGTGTTGTGGATTAGTTTTTTGTTAAGGAAAGAAAGAAACAGATCGACAAAGAAGAAATCAACTATTGCAATAATGTGAGTATCAAATTATGGATGCATGGGACCATTAATTATGCAATATGAAAGTTGACACATCAAGGAGAATGTAATATTTTTTCGTCCCAATTGTTAAATAATAATAATAATAATAATAATAATAATAATAATAATAATAATAATAATAACAACAACAACAACAACAACAACAACAACAACAACAACAACAACAATAATAATAATAATAATAATAATAATAATAATAATAATAATAATAATAATAACAATAACAATAACAATAACAATAATAATAATAATAATAATAATAATAATAATAATAATAATAATAATAATAATAAGGGAAAATCAACGATTTGGTCTCTCAATTATTGGCGAATTGTCAATGTAGCCCCTCAATCCCTTATTCATCAATTTGGTCTCCAAAATCAATTATTTTTAGTCGATTTAAGCCATCCGACCGTCTTTCGTCAATCAGCCGATGAGAACTCTGATTTAGCAGGGGCATTTTGGTCTTTTCTTGTCTTCATCCCTCTTCTTACCAAGTCATTGACGGTGGGATCTTCGTCGGACCTCATGCCTATTCGACGCAATTTCTGGAAATAAAGTAGCATCAGACTGTGAATCATCTAAGAAACCTTTGCTTTCCATCTTCGGAAGCCTACTGTTCAGATCGCCAAGTGATAATGCCGGGTAGAACGTGGGCAATCATTATTTTGTGGACCATGGTCCACACAAGTTCTGTGGACCATATTTTGTATACTGTAAAGTAATGTACATTCAATACAAAAATAATGTACATTGTATTCAAGGGATGCATATTATTTTTGTACGAAGTGTATATTATATTGTATAATGTATACTCAGTACAAAAATAATGTACTTTTTGTTATGGTCCATACAACACTATGTGGACCATGGTCCACACAATAATTTGTCGAACGTGGGCCGATGGGCTTTTATGATAAAAATACTTTTCGCATTATAGGCTTCAAAATAATCGACAAATTATACTGTGGATCGCGGTCCACAATGCATTGTGGTCTAGGTATCAAAACAGGGTAAATTATATTGTGCACCAGGGTGCACAATACATTGTGCGTCCTAAGAGTATATGTGTATTATGTTAAAAGTTTATGTATATTACGTTAAGCGTTTATGTATTACGTTAAAAGGTTATGTGTATTATATTAAAAGTTCATGTGTATATTATACTAAGAGTTTATGTGTATTATGTTAAGAGTTTATATATATATATATATATATATATATATATATATATATATATATATATATATATATATATTATGTTAAGATTATGTGTATTATATTAGGAGTTTATGTGTATTACGTTAAAAGATTATGTGTCTTATATTAAGAGTTCATATGTATTATGTTAAGAGTTTATGTGTGTTATATTGAGAGTTTATGTGTATTATGTTAAGAATTTATATGTATTATATATTTTTTTTTTGGAGGGAAAGGAGGGGGACACCCAGGAATCATTATGCGATTCTCACAGAATGCTCAGCACCCAAGAAGCCCAGTTCATCTTCACGCAGGACTCTTAACATCGCGGTATATGTATTATATATTATGTTAAGATTATGTGTATTATATTAGGAGTTTATGTGTATTCTACTATACAATTATGTACATGTGAACAGATGATTTTCAGGGCGCATAATACATTGTGCACGATATAACAATTGTCAAAACAATGTCGTTTCTTTTAATGAAATGAAACGGCACATGTTATGTGCATTCCGCAAAAAGTAACTTCAATCAAACATCATTAACTGAATAAGACAAACAAAATGAGACTGAGAAAGTATATATATATATATTTACATTGTTGTGTAAATAAACATTGGAAAGTAGTTTATGAACAGATACTACACTGTAATAGAGTCAGTAGCATTCAAAAAAAAAAAAAAACGTTGGAAAGCAATGTCTGGTTTGGTCATTACAATGTTGTCTTATTTCGGCATCCGGGTGGTAACAGAACCTTATCTCTGTAAGGTAAAAGTTACCATTTGTTGGATGCCTCTTGGCAAATTAGCAGAGAATTATAGAAATCATTAAAGGGTATTTGGTTCTTACCATTGGGAGTATATTTATTATCCTGCTTCAATAGTGACTTGATATCTCCTAGATCTGGAGCGCTTTGTGGAAGTACAGTGTTTGATCCATCAACTTAATTGAGATTGTGCCACGTTTCTCCCATTGGTTCTTCCAAAATATTTTATCCTCTCCTTTCAAGTTGGGCCATTTGTGAGTCAATTTTTTCCTTTGAGTTCAGAGAGCTATAAAAAATGGGAATCCATAATTTAATAATAATAATAATAATAATAATAATAATAATAATAATAATAATAAACTTACTAATTTATTTTTCATAAGCTGGCATAAAAGTGGACCGTGGGTCCTGCTCGTTCTGGTCAAATGGCCATAAGGCGTTTGTAAACATCTCTTTGATTTTGGTTTTTTTTTACAGTCGCTAGTTATTTCACAGTAACCACGACACCAAAGCAATGCGAGGTGAAAGCCTACCCATTGCGGAGGACCGGAAGGTGAAACAGGTGGACTAGGATGGGGAGTGGTAGTGCGACCGTGACCAGGACATGAAATGGGCGGACCGGAATGGGGAGTGATACCGCGACCGTGACCGGGACGAGGAGGTGAAACAGGTGGACTAGGATGGGGAGTGGTACCGCGACCGTGACGGGGACGTGAAATGGGCGGACCGAGACTAGGACCGCCACCCTGACCACGACCGGAATGTGAAAGTGGGGGATTTGAACCAGTACCACAACCGTGATGGGAGGCTTCAATTGGACTGAAATCCTTACTCGCATTTGGCAGGATTGAAGAAATGGGAGTAGGGGGAGGTGGTGGAGCAATGACATTTAGACTAGGCCAGATTGTGAAGGAGTAAGCAAACACTAGCAGCTAAAACATATTGTTGCTTGGCAAGATGAAGATGAAGATCAGATGAAGATGAATGAAGATGAAGATCAGATGAAGATATGAATGAAGTTTGAGGGGCTTTTAAAGGCTTGTAGATGCTCGTCCAAGATAATGTCCAGCCCAACTTTTTTTTTTTTTTTAAAAGCTGGCTGGTCATGATTTCGGCCTTTTTAACCTTCTTTGACAGGTTAAACATGATTTCGGCCTTTTACTATTTTAGGCTTTTTTTTTTTTTTTTTTTTTTGGTTGAATAAAATTAGTATTTTCACTCCTGCGTTGCAGGCAATGTATTTTGTTATAATATTTTTAAAATATTTAGATTGATATAAAATTATATAAATTATAACATCTAATATAAAATAGTGCAATTGATAAAATTGGTTGGATCGATTATATTTTCTGGTGTTATTCTTGCTTGAATTTGAACGAATAATTGTCCAATTACCCGTGCGATGCACGCATACTTCTTTTTATTATATATTTATATAATAAAATTAAACATAAAATTATAAAAAAAAAATAATATTGAAAGTGTACAATTATTTGATTATATGATTAGTGCAAAACTATTACTCAATTAATTGAATAATATATGACTCGTTTGTCTGTAATTATCTTAAAAAGACCAATATGTAATATGATTTATGTAATTATATTATAACTAAAACAAATATGGGGAAAAAAAGAGAAATAATTTAATTGGAATTTTTATAACAACAAATTCAACGACCAATGTTTAACTTAATTATCTTAAAAATTATTAGGCAATTATTATTAGTCAATTATACTAATATATGTGCACTTAGTATATTCATTTTTAGCATATCACATTTAGTTTTTTATTCCTCATCCATATTTGAATGAATTAATTGTAATTATTATAAAAGTACTCCTGAATTCTTAAATAGTTTGAGATTATCTGGACTTCCTAATCATTCATTGACATTAAATGTTAGTGCATATGTTATGTTATTGCGGAACATGGACCACTCTCTTTGTCTTTGCAACGGTACGCGCCTCATCGTCACAAGATTGACAGATCACATTGTCAAAGCAAGAATAGTTAATGGGACGCATCAAGAAACAATTCCCGATGATACTTGCATATGTCATGACTATCAACAAAAGTCAGGGTCAAACACTAACTCATGTTGGGTTATTGCTAAAAAAAAAAACTTATCTTTAATCACTGTCAATTGCGCGTGGCTTTTTTTCCAAGTGCCCATCTTGATGGCTGAAGGTTTTAGCTCTAGACGAGGATGGATAAAATCTGATGCTATGTACATCTGCACGTTGACTATTAATTGGACAATTATTTGCTCGAATTCAAACAATGATAACATCAGAAAACATAATCGATCCAACTCAATTCTTCAATTGCATTATTTAATATTAGAAGTTATAATTTATACAATTATATATCGTTCTAAATATTCTCAAAATATTATAACAAATTCATTTTGTGTATCACACGGGTGAAAATACTAGTTAATAATAACATATATACGGATGAATGAATGCCTTTTAGAAGGCACAATTAATTATCACAATTTCTCGCCCACGTCAAATTGATGCTAAGATCACACAACAAATTCATGCTCACACTTCAAATTCATGCTCACACAACAAATTCATGCTTAGTGTTGGTTGCGTAATAGTTTTTTTTTTTTTAATTACCAAAATTCACCAGTTAGATACCAGATAGGTTTACTTAAACAATGTATTTGATTTAAAAAAAAAATAATTAATACAGTACATATGACCATCAACTGTGGTGTTAAACGACGATAAACAATGATAACTATACAAGTAATCAATAAGTTATCGGTAAAAATGCTTATTTGACATATTTGAAAATTTAATTCTACATTTTTAAAGTTTATTTGTTTAATTACAAATTTTAGTATAATTTAAGGGTCTATTTGGTAATTTTTATTAAAATTGTTAATGTAGTACAAATGATCATCAACAAAAACTTTTTTAATTATCTATTTGGGACTTTTTTTTTTTTTAATCACTGCATGTATATTTTGAGTATAATTAATGCATAAAATTATTATTTATTAACCATTAACATTATTTTGATAATAAATTATTATTATTATTATTATTATTATTATTATTATTATTTTAGTTTTATTTTTGCATTATTTTGAACAAAAATCATAATTATTAATTAAATAATAATATCACATGGCGTAAACTTTCAAGTATACACTTTGGTTGTGGGATAAACGAATATTTGATCCCAGTAGGAATTTGGAATTTGGGTGGCCAATTGTTAGTGTTTTCAAGTGATATAGATGTAAGGAATTATGACTATATAGCTATTGGGAAATAATGGCAACGTCAACGCATGATCTGGAAGCCTTTCAAGAAGCACGAACATTATGCGTGTATGGTTGAAAGGAAATCTGTGCCGTGTTATAATAACACTACCTTAAAAGCGTTATTTGCCCGGTAACGGTGCAGTTAGAACCTAGACACACTTTCGATAGGCTACACAGACCTACTACGGACAACTTGCACTAGCAATCACATAGGCGAACCTCACTATTGCTCAGACTAGGGGAGAGAGAAGGAAAATAGAATATGTGACTTGAAGTCAGGTCCGTTCTAAAGCGATGTTGGGAGCTGCTATTTATAGTAAGCAGCCCCTCCATCCCACCCACATGATGGACATAGTGTGTTTGTAACACCCCGTGTTACGGCCTTTAATCCCGAATTAATTATTTAAGTAATCCCGTTAATAATAATTAAAAAGGATTTAATTTGCTTAGGATTCCCTTTAATTAATTAATATGGTCCACCATGGACCATGGACCCTTATCCCTAAACCAAACCCTTAGTCCTATAAGGAATAGAATTAGTAAACCCATACCATTCAGACCCTAATTATGACACTTAGATATATAAATAGGGACATAGGAGGCACCTAGAAGTCACACCACAATAAATATCACCACACAAGAATTCCCAAGGGATTCCCCACCACCAAGCCTAGAGAGATCAAACGGATGGAAATCTTAGGGAAGAACCTTAATAGCCAAGGGAGGATTAATTAAGCTAAGAGGTAACCCATGTCTCAACAAAACCTATTTGCTTCGCTATAATCTCCTTCCTTGGCCTCCTTCTATATACTCGTGTCTTGATGAATTCTTCTATGTTATTTGCGATATATTCTTGATGATTGATAAGATGATTTATGTGTATTCTTGATAATCTTGGTGATCTTGATGTTGAAAAGAGGTTCTTGCTATTGATGTAATGATTCTTGACGAATCTTGATATTTCTTGATAAAATATGATCTTGATGGTTTGGGTGGGATTAGAGCCCTAGGTTGGATTGGGAATTTGTGTTATGATGTTCTTGATTTATATTTGGGTGAGAATTTGCATGTTCGGGTGTTATTTATGTCTAGAAGTCATAATAGGATGAGTTCTACGTGATTCTTCCTTTTGATCCATTAATTGCCTACGTGATGTCATTAATTGCGTTTAAAAGTGTCTAAGCATGGTTTCGGGTTCCACAACGGACCCCGGGACGTAATTGTGATAAAAGAGTCAGTGGGGGTAGGTGGGGGTAGGGGAACCCGCCACCTACCCGCTGCCCAAGAGAACGCCACCGGAAGCGGGCAGCCGGCGGGCAGGCGACTGCCCGTCGGGCACCCGCTGCCCGGAGGATCGTCGCCGGCGGGTGGCCCTCCACCCACTGGCTACCCGCTGGTTTGTTGCTCACTTCGGGTCTTTGGCTTCCCCGTTTGATGTTCCCCGTTCCCCGTGGTGTACCAACGAACCCCGTTTGTCGTGCTTGAGTCTTGTTTGATGTTTTGGGTACCGTTCATAGGATAAAAGAGTCTTAGGAATTGCATGCTAGTTGAATCGGTAACCCATTGACCTAGGTGGAAGTCGTATGAACCCCTTAGGACTATTCTTAGTATGTGAATGATCTCACACGTAAGCTTATTTATGTGTCTCCCCCTTCCTAATGTGCTATTATGTGCATTTGTGTGTTATGTGATGCATGATTCCCCAATTTGGTTGCGATCAAGTTGGCTATACGGGCAGTTGAATGGGTTGAGAACCATCCCAACTGTTAACCCGGCCGGTTGCGATCGGTCAGGTATATAAATATTATATAGGGCTGCGGTCCACTGTTTGGTTACTTATGAACTATACGGGCAGTTGAATGGGTTGAGAACCATCCCAACTGTTAACCAGGTCGGTTGCGATCGGTCAGATATATAAATATTATATAGGGCTGCGGTCCACATGGGCCTCGGGTACGATGACCCACTGAACTGGACATGCCAGGCGGTGTGTAGGGCCAATAAACCCGAGGAAGGCTGTAGTCCACCGACCTGAGTAATCAGGCGGTGTGTAGGGCTACGGCTAGCTGCGATCCACCGAGTGATGGGACAGCGGTGTGTAGGGTCGTAGTCTCCGAGGATCTTCGCCCACCGACTGAGTCCCTCAGCGGTGTGTAGGGCTTGATCCGCTACGGTCCACCGACTGTACGCATCAACGGTGTGTAGGGTCGTATGTCCCCCCTTGTAAAGGGGATCACGGTCCACCGACTGTGCGCGTCAGCGGTGTGTAGGATTGTGGTCCGACGCTGAGTTCGTCAGCGGTCCTCTATGGATTGGTTGCGATCAACTCCCTTCATGCCGCGGTATGAGGTAGGGTGCTGCAGGGCCGTGTTAATGTTATACGCATTAACCCTCATGTTCGGAGTTGGTTGCGATCAACTCCCTGAGTCGAGATATCACTTTTGATGAAAATGCACTACTTTCTTCTGGAAAAGTTCCCAGTACAGATGAGACGCAGAGTACTGGTGAGAAGGTGGAGTTTGAGTTCAGGCCTATTGATCGTATTACTACCACTGATGGTAATACTAAAGATGATGCATCTACTAGCATCACACCTCTCGTCGAGCCACAACGAGAGTATTCCATTGCTATGGATCGTCTTAGGAGGACAATTAAGAAACCTGCTAGGTATGCTAGTGATGATGAAACCAACTTGGTTGCTTATGCTCTTTCAGTCACACAGGAGGTTGATGGTGTTCCATCCTGCTATTCCGAGACTCTTCATGTTGCTAAGTTCAAGTAGTGCTTGAGTTTAGTTTGGCTGTTCCAGTTGTGAATTCCCACAATGGATTTGATCCAAGGTGGAGATTGTTAATACATAAATGTGTGGCTCATATCCATGAAGACATTTTCCCTCAGCCGTTGGCAGTGCTGCTCCATGTCCACCTTGCACGTTCTCCTTTTTTTGCTCTTCTCAACATGACTGCCGCATTTATCTCTTATTTGCATTGTATAAATAGTTTATTCCAATTGCTTTGTAATTCGTTCATTACTCATCAATATTAATTATTGAATTCATTCATCTATTTATTTCTTTCTCTCCTCACGTGTACACACACACATATATATATATATATATATATTCTTCTATATTCACTTTTGTGAGATAATATATATATATATATATATATATATATATATATATATTTCATATTTCCCATTTTAGTTATTCATTTGTCATTCTATATAATTTTCTTCGTTTATATATTTTCCCTATTATTTAACTTCTATAATTCTCAATTTTCGATTCTTCGCTTCTACATTATTCCGCTATATTCCTAATATAGAAGCTTCGCACTCTGCCTGATACATACTCTACAGTTGAATATATTTCAACAAACTTGGTTAACTCAACTGATCATAATTACCCTTTAACTAGGAATTATAGGTATTTCAATATGACTCAACCAAGAATTTAAATAATATATATACAAATGCTCATTGTTAGTGAGCCACAGAAATAATGTTGTCCACATGCTACATCAAGTTGAACAACATAATCACAAACTTCACATCATATTCTTATAAGAAATTAATCTCATACACAAGGAATATGTTTGAGCTCATATTTATTCAGAATATCTCTCAACAATGAGACTTCAGAGTTGCCACTTGCACAATTTTCCCTTCCCTTGAGGAAATTGAAACTCATATAAAGCATTCATAGGATGCAGATCAATATTACTATTGCAGTACTTCAACAACTTCTATTGCAAGACTTTGATTGTTTAACAACATATGAAAGTCAACCTCATTTCAAGTGAAGATCAAGTGGCGCTCTAACTAGCTTGCATGATCAACACCCTACTTCTTAAGTACTCCTTGGTCGAGTGGTGAAACCGAAGTTTACTTAAAAATCATCTTCCTAGGCAGAGTGTTCAAGAATGATGACTTTTCCATGTTCTCATTAAATTACAATTGAAGCCTATGATATATGCTCTTATTTTTATACAAATAATTTTAGTAAAAAGTTTGAGCAATATCTATGCATAAATTATTTCAATCAATGTCATTAGTATTCAACATACTAAAGAAATAAGTACTACTAAGTAATCAAAATCTAGACAACTTAACTGGAATTCAGTACTATGACAATCATACTTCATGCGAACCCTTGGAACTAGAGCAAATATAGTTACTTAAAAATAACTACTTATTTAAAGAGACTCAATACTCGTCTTGCTCTGTCAGATTGACTTTTGCTAGTTTTGCCCTTGTGATGGTAGCACTGGTGTGCTCGGTGTCATTGTTTTCCGCACGCAAAACACCTTCCTTTGAACTTCTTGATATTTCTACTCCTTTCGTTGTAGACGGTTCTGACACTTTGATTTTCAGTTTCATTGGCACCCTACTTTTTTGACAGTGATTCCCAAATGACTTTTGTCGAGTCTTGTTTAACATAGATATCGAACAAATCGTCATTCATTTGTGACAGAAGGTATCCTCTGGCTACCGCATTGTCATTTCTAAACTGCATCAGAGTTACACCCGGTTCTTGACCCGAAATGTAATATATTTCAGGACTGCTTTCTCTCTATTCTTCACCCGGAGTGTAATTAGGTTCATGGTTAACTTTTGTAGCACCAAAAGGAGAGAACATTGTTGGAGTAGGTTCAGGTGCAACTGAATATAGCAAGTAAACCAACTTTAATTGTTCAAAGAGAATATGCATTCTTTGAGCCCACCTACTGTAATTTTTTTCCATCAAGCGCAGTGATCTTCGATAGATCGGGTATGACATAAGGTGTCATAGCGCTAAAGTTGACTGTTGCACAATAACGCTTTTAACTGTTGGGAAATAATGGCAACATCAACGCATGATCTGGAAGCCTTTTAAGAAGCACGAACACTATGGGTGTATGGTTGAAAGGAAATCTGTTCCGTGTTATAATAACACTACCTTAAAAGCGTTATTTGCCCGGTAATGGTGCAGTTAGAACCCAGACACGCTTTCGATAGGCTACACAGACCTACTACTAGGGATGTCAATCGGGCCAGCCCACTCGGTTTCGGGCTAACCCTGTCGGGTTGTCGGGCTAATCGGTTCGGGCTAATCGGTTAATTAATATTTTATTCTCGGGTTTGGTTTGACCCTAACCCTAAACTTCGGGTTGTCGGGCTAATCGGGCGGGTTGAACAATCTGAACTAATATTAGAAACTAAAAGTGAGTGCTCATATTTAGAGTCGGAATAATAACGGGTCAGGGCAGAGCAGGGCGGGAAGTATACTCCCCGTCTCCATCCTCAACGAGAAATTGAGAAATTGAAAATAGTCCTTATCTACGTTCCGGCGGAGAATTTGACAGGAACGAAGAATCCCGTCCTCATTAATTTTTAATCAAAATATTAAATTAATGTTGTTTTAAATTTTAAAAAACTAAAAACTTAAGTTTTAATTTAAATTATATATATATATATATATATATATATTTATTTATTTATTTATTTATTTATTTCTTTTTAATTATAATAATTATTTCATGTATGTTAGGTTTCACATCACTTCTATAATAAAGAATAGTTTTCAATAGTTCGGGTTGTCGGGTTAGCCCTTTTAATTTCGGGCTAGCCCTGTCGGGCTTCGGGCTAATAGGTTTCGGGCTCGTCGGGCTAATGTGTTTTATCGGGCTAGCCCGTTCGGGCCATAGCCCTGTCGGTTTCGGTTTTTATCGGGTTGGCCCATCGGGTTCGGGCTAAATTTACATCCCTACCTACTACGGACCTGACTTCAAGTCACATATTCTATTCTCCTTCTCTCTCCCCTAGTCTGAGCAATAGTGAGGTTCACCTATGTGATTGCTAGTGCAAGTTGTCCGTAGTAGGTCTGTGTAGCCTATCGAAAGCGTGTCTAGGTTCTAACTGCACCGTTACCGGGCAAATAACGCTTTTTAGGTAGTGTTATTATAACACGGCACAGATTTCTTTTCAACCATACACCCATAGTGTTCGTGCTTCTTAAAAGGCTTCTAGATCATGGTGACGTTGCCATTATTTCCCAACAGATATATTAAGCATGTTTCCGAGGATCATTCTAGAGCAGATATGATTTCCATTGATTTGGTAACTCAAGAAATGAATTGTTTTTACAAGTGAAGTGAAGAAGAGTGCTATTAATATTGGTATGAATCTAACTGGGAATGCACTAATCGTCAGTGAACGGAATATTAATAAAGATGAAGAATGAAGTGATAATAATATTGCTTGGTTTTATTTGAAAAAGCCATATGCTCGAGATTTTCATGAGAGTTTGAAATTTCTTTAAAAACAAAAATATGGTTATGGTCATGTTTGGTTGGCTGTTAGTTGATAATTGTTAGCTGTTAGCTGATTGTGTTAATTAGAGGGTATAAAAGTTGATAATATTAGTTGATTATAGAAAAGTGTTTGGTAAATTAGTTGTTAATGATAACTGTTTGATATAATTTCTTTTATGAAAAAATTAATTGAAAAAGTTGCTTGGAGTAGCTTTTTAAATTTTAGCCTTTTGGAGTTGAAAAAAGCTAATTAACCAAACATTTATATTGATATTTTAACTATTTTAACTAATTAAATCAAACAATTAATAGTGGTGAAATAAATCAAAATTCGCCTATAGGCCAATTTTTTTACCAAACTGGGCCCCCCTATGTATCCTTATTTATTTGTCCTTTTATGGCCCAAGGATGTAAGCTTTGCTTTCTCTTTCTACTTTTATTTTAGTGAATTAGTTATTTTTTATTCTTAAAATGTAGTGACATATATATTGTAATAAGTATGGAATGTGTGTTGTGAGTCTATTCTTGATTACTTTTTCCTGATAAAGAATTGTGCACTTATAGATTACCACTAGTCTCTTATTCATGAACATGTTTCTTAGTTTATTAGTTCAATTGAATAATGTTCTACTTAAAGTGTGGATCTATTGGTTTAAATACAGCAAATTTTGGTTGAGGTAAAACATATGTTTGGATATGGGAAAACAATATGCAATTAAAGATTTCACTTGGAACAAATCCTAATAATGCGTATTAGCTGAGAATGTAATATTTGTTGAATGCTACTGACTATATGACAATGTAGTATCTGTTCATAACTACTTTCTCTACCTACTGAAGCACAAAGAGCGCTCGAACTCACAACCTCCCATATGAGAGTCCAACCCGAGCACCATCTGAGCACAAGGTGCTTGGCACTGAGAATGTAATATAACACTGCTATTATGAAACTTGAGATAGATATGAGCCTGGATGGATGTGTATTCCTCAAAGTCTTCTCCATCCCCTTCTTCCTCTATCCTCTCAAATTCTGTCCTCCATAGTTCCATCTATCAGGTTCAAACATTGCCAGACAATAAAAGCTTGCATATAAGTCAGATGTTGACAACTAAATGCATTGCATATGCAGTACAGAAAATCAATTGCGTTGAGGCTAACATCACTGTTAAATCTACTATTTGTCAATGTAATGAGGCCTATAACACAATCAGTGAAAGTTACGGTTTCTGTCTCAGTTATGTAAGGAAAATATTCTCGTACAATCTTTTCCATGGTTTCCAAAGCCAGTAGCACTATGTTCTTCCTTTCATTAGTAGTAGCAAAATGATAGTGACAAAATGAGAAAAAAAGAATACAAGTGATGGTGATAAAAGTAAGACTAGTAAAGAGAAGAAATTAAGGAATCATTCAAAGTTGCACACCCCTTATATATTCTTACTTGTCAATGGAGCAAACTTAAAATTTGTGGTGGAATAAATTTCCATAAAAATTGGTTAATGACTGAGAGAGCTCAGGATAATGACAAATAAAGACTAAAGACTTGCCACTTGCAAGTTGCAATGCAACTATCAAAGTTAACATGAATTTTGGGTGATAAAAATTACGTAACTATTTTTTTTTTTAAATTACGTAACTAATACTCGACTTTGCAATTTATTGCAAACTAAGCACGTTAGGATTGAATTTCGACCTGCCTAGTGTAAAATTTAAATATAGGTTTTATATTTTAAAGAACAAATTTTACTTTTAATATTTAAATAGTGTGTCATAACTAATGTTAATATTAATGGGTTAAGTCGGTTGACCCGTTAATACATGAATTTTAATGAGTTGTTAACGAGTTAACCTATTAATGATTTGGAATATATTAAAAGTAAAAACTAAACCGTTATTTGAGTATCTAATTTTGTATCTTGTTAACAAGTCCTATCACAAAATTGCCTATGTCTAGGCTATGCCTCCAGGAAGAAGAGGCTATTTCCTGTGGTTGATGCATACATTGATATAGTAGGCCAGGTCACAACAAACGTTAAAAGATGTTGGTTCTGCAAATAAATCGAAAAATTCTCCATCTAGCTACAAGGAAAGAAAGAAAAAAAATTATATTAAAAGGATGACCGAGTGAGTAGAGTATGATTTTTGTATTTAAAAATTACGAGTTCGATTCTTATTAGCATTTTTTTGAGCGGTCTTCCTAGTGTAATTTATCTCTTTTATGTGGCCGTGGTCTTTCTAACACGCTATCTTAAACAATTTTGACCCAAAAATAAATTTTACTATACCTAGTAGTGTCTGCAGGTTTACATAGTCATTCATAGAAAGATTTTTTTTTTTTTTCTAAAAAAATAAAAATGTAAGAATTCCTCCTATTAAAATTTGTGGTGGAAGATTGTTCCCCAAAAAATTGGTTAATGACCCAGTGAACTCAGCCACTCAGGACAGTAACGACTAAAGACTAAAGACTAAAGACTTGCAACGCAGCTATAATAGTTAACATGTATTTTGGCGGGTGATCAGACTTTGCAATTTATTGCAAACTGACCATAGTTATTATAGGCCGGTGTTGAGATGGATGTTTGTGAACTGAATTTATTGCATGTTGAAAATATATATAATGGAGTATGACTTTGGAAGTTTCCTTATTAGGTTGATCATTACTCTTCAAAAAAAAAAAAAAAAAAAAGAAAGTTCATCATTATCTCTCCCCTAAATTATATGCTTATAGCGCCTTTATCCCTAAATTATTCATGTTATCATGTATCTACATTAATATTAATCTTCTTTTTTTTTTTTTTTTGAATGCTACTAGCTCTGTTACATTGTAGTATCTGTTCATATACTTTCTCAACCTACTGAAACACAAAGAGCTAATAATGCCTCCACTGAGGCTCGAACTTACAATCTTCCAAATGGAAGTCCAATCCGGATACCATTAGACCACATAGTCCTGGTAATATTAATCTTCTTAATTATTTAAAAAATAATGATTTTATTCCTTTTATATGAAATAGACATTTTTATCATTAAAAATAAGTGTTGCATTAGCCCTCATCATGTAACCAAAAAAAATAAGTGTTGCATTTATTTATCTTTTCCAACAAATTATTGCTTATATATAGTGTTAACCATGGCTCTATTCGAACTGACTAATTTGAACTGAACCAGACATTGAAGCAACCAAATCGAAAGGTTTCGGTTACGATTCAGAACCAGAAAACCAATATTCAAATTTTGGTTATTAAAATTGTGATTCGGGAAAAAATATAATTTTTGAATTTAGACAATTTTAAAAATAGAAAACAGAATTATTTAAAAAAAAAAAGTTTGATCCAACGATTCAAATCGGAACCGAAATCGTAAACTGGCGGTTCATAATTAGAACCGAACCGCGCTCATATATACTTATATGTGGAAATTAGAATAAATGCGAAAAAAAAGAAGAGAAAACATCATTTGTTAAATGAAAAAAAAAAATTATAGTGTGAGACTAAATTTGGAATTGCCACCAAAGACAAAGGACCTCTGGTGGAATTAATTTATATACAATTTAACATGAACTTTGGTCAATTAATTAGCAAAACTATATTCATAACATTCAAAGTTGAACATTAAAGATTACAAATAAGGAAACTTGAAAATCATTTTCTTGCATTTAAAAAAAAAAAAAAAACAAATTTAGGTTAAGTTTTTCTTCTTCTTTTTTTTTTCTCTTTTTTTTCGTTTAATTTAATCTTTTTTTTAATTATTTAGAACAAAATTCAATATTTTAATTATACTTTTCCATTATTAGAAATTATTTAAGTCATTATGGTATTAATATTTTTTTCTCTATTTTTATAATGATACAATTATACAGACAAAATTATTTTTACATCATTAAAGTTTCATACATACATACATACATATATACATTTATATATATATATATATATATATATATATATATATATATATATATATATATAACTAAATTTAAAAACGAATTTTTTCTCTACCCTGGTATTTAGGGTTTCTCCCAATTTTCTACCCTGGTATCTTGGGTTTCAACGCAATATCCACCGCAGATTCACGTTCGGCCTCCTGTTTACGATCGACTAGTGATCGAATTTCGTTGCATGCTAGCATGGACATCCAGGATATCGTTGATGGCGCTGCCGATATCACGCTGGAGGGGGAGGAACTTGGCGTATGTTTTGAGGATGAACCGACTGGGGGTATTGATCATACACCGGTGCAGCAAACCTGGTCTATTGTTGGCCGACTACTCACCGATCGGAATTATAAGAGTGAAGTGATGAAGCGGGTTCTGGTCTCCGCATGGCGGCCGTTGATGGGAATTGAGGTGGCGGATGTGCAGCCGAACCTCTTTTTGTTCACGTTCTTTGATGAAGCAGATAGACGGCGAGTGTTGGAGGAGGGACCCTGGGCTTACGAGAATGTAACACTGATTTGCCAGCCGCTGATTGGTGATGAACATCCTACGCAGGTAATACTGAACTCCATTGATTTATGGGTTCAGGTTTTTGACTTGCCGATTGGGTATCGAACGGAGAAGGTGTTGGAGAAAGTTGGGGATTTCGTAGGTGTTTACCTGCGGATTGATGAGCGTAATTTTACTAGGCCATGGTCTACGTTTTATAGGGTGAGGGTGACGCATGATGTTACTACGCTTTTGAAGCGGCGCATGAAGATGATTCTCCGGGATGGTTCTTGGGCGTGGGTGAATTTTAAATATGAACGCTTGCATATGTTCTGTTATTTTTGTGGAAAGTTGGGGCATACGGATAAGTTCTGTATTGAGGCGAGGCGGTCACCTTTGAAACCTGAGCAATATTTATATGGGCCGGCGTTGAAGGCGGGTGGGACAAACCCGGCTAAGGCATTGGGGGAGAGGTGGTTTCACCTAGGGCAGGAGCGGCGGAGGGAGATCAGATTTGGTGGGGCTCCTTTAGGGGGATTGCTGACAGTAGGGGCTGTCGGTTGCTGGGGAAGCTGTGGCAGTAGGGGCTGTCGGGGTTGTTGGGGAAGCTACGGCAGTAGGGGCTGTCGGGTTGGGTGGCAGTGGCGCTGCTCGGGGGGCAGTCGGGTTGGGTGGCAGTGGCGCTGCTCGGGGGGCTGTCGGGTTGGGTGGAAATGGGTTGGGAGGGATGGCAGTTGGAGGGCCGAGGAATGTTGAGGGAGTGAAGATGGGTGTTCGGGTGGACCCGAAACATCGTAGGGGTGTGGATGGTGGAGTGGTGGATGTAGTCAGGGGCATGCAATTGGATACAAACTCTTCTTGTTTGGTGGGACCTGGGGTCCTGGGGACCAGGCCCACCTTTCCCAATGAGTACCTTATTCTGGAACTGCCGTGGCTTGGGCAATCCACGGACGGTTTGCGAAGTCGAGGACCTAGTGTCCAAAAGGAAGCCGGATTTTGTGTTCTTAATGGAGACGATGGTAGATGGGAGTCATTCTGAGAGACTCCGTGTAAAGCTGGGTTTTGAGGGGTGCTTCAAGGTGGACAGTGATGGCCAGAGGGGGGATTGTGTTTTTTATGGGCGAAGAATAACTACGCTAGTCTGATCAGCTATACAGATAACCATATTGATCTTCTGGTATCCCTCCCGAGGAAGCCACAATGGCGGCTCACTTGTTACTATGGATTTGCGCAGAGAAACAGAAGGAGGGCATCATGGGATTTCTTGAGATCACTTAAGGGGACTTCTAATTTACCCTGGGTGGTCCTAGGTGACTTTAATGATTTATTAGCCCAATCAGAGAAGAGGGGAAGATTACCGCACCAGAATAGTTTGATTGAGGGTTTCAGTGAGGCTCTCGAGGACTGTGGATTGTTGTCTCTTCCTATGATTGGTTATCCGTTTACATGGGAGCGGGTTAAAGGTACGGTGGATTGGGTGGAAGAGCGGCTCGACAGGGTGGTGGCATGTATGGACTGGCTGGGTTCCTATGATAGGGCGAGACTGTATAATATCCGTACAGATTCATCAGATCATTCGGCCCTTTTTCTAGATATTTATGGTTTGGCCCCTACTGCTCGGCCTCGTGGTTTCCGTTTTGAGAATGCATGGTTGATGGATGAGGGGTGTAGAGGAGCGGTGGAACGGGAATGGGCTGCGTCACAAGGTTTAAATTTACAGGCTAGGCTTGACTCTTGTGGAAAGGGGCTGAAATCGTGGGGTGGTGACCGACATCACAAGTATGGTAAACGGATTGGTGCTATAAGGAAGGATGTGGAGAAGTTACGGGGCAGACGTGACCAGGCTTCGTTGGCTCGGTTTGCACAGCTGGATAATAGTCTGAATATAGTCTTGGCCCAGGAGGAGGCTTTCTGGAGGCAGCGTGCAAAGCAGCACTGGCTTTAGGGGGCAGATCGAAATACCAAGTTCTTCCATAAGTACGCATCCCACAGGAGGAAGAAAAATGTTATTATGAAACTGAAGGATGATAATGGGGCCTGGAAGGAGGGTCATGAGTTGGAGTCGCTGGTCACTACATATTATACACAGATTTTCACTTCTGGGGGGTCTCCAGGGCCTTTCAGTGTTGATACTATGCAGCCGCGTGTGACCGAAGCTCAGAATGCACATCTATTGCGACCTTTTGACCCGGAGGAGGTGCGAGCTGCTTTATTCTCTATGGGCAAAGATAAATCCCCCAGTCCGGATGGCATGAATCCTGACTTTTATCAAGCCTTCTGGGATGTTATTGGTAAGGATGTCACTTCCTTTGTGCTTAATTGTCTTTCTCAGCCATCTTTTCCTGTTTGCCTGAATGATGCGAGTATTGTTTTGATCCCTAAAAAACGTGCCCATGAGTGTGTGTCTGATTTACGCCCGATTGCTTTGTGCAATATTTTGTATAAAGTAACGGCAAAAATGCTGGCAAATCGTATGAAGCCCTTGTTGGAAGGAATTATCTCGGAGTCACAAAGTGCCTTCCTCCCGGGTAGGTTGATCTCGGACAATATACTAATTGCCTCTGAGGTTGGACACTACTTGAGAAGGAAACAACTGGGCCAGGTGGGGTGGGCCGCTTTAAAGCTTGATATGGCAAAGGCGTATGATAGGATGGAGTGGCCTTTTGTGAAGGATATGTTGTTGGGTTTGGGTTTTGATGCAAAGTGGGTACAGTTGATTATGATGTGTGTTGAAACGGTGCGGTACAGAGTATTGGTGAATGGAAAGCCTACGGAGGAAATTGTGCCTACAAGGGGGCTGCGCCAGGGGGATCCTTTGTCTCCTTACTTATTTATCATTTGTGCAGAGGGGTTATCTTTGCTTTTGCAGGATTCTCAGGCTAAGGGGCATATTCACGGATGCAGGATCGCCCGGGGGGCACCGCCCATTTCCCACTTGTTCTTTGCAGATGATAGCCTGCTCTTCTTTAAGGCCAATCTGCAAGAGACGATGGAGGTAAAGAGGTGTCTCAGTGTTTACGAGTCTTTCTCTGGTCAGGCGGTGAACTTCCATAAGTCCAATGTCTCGTTTAGCCGCAATACTAACGCAGAGATACGGGATCTTGTTGCCGGGGCTCTAGCAGTTGCACAAACGGAGGATTTTGGGAAGTATTTGGGATTGCCATCTGTTGTTGGCAGGAATATATAGGAGGGCGGTTTTTGCTTATGTTGAGCAGAAGCTGAGGTAGAGGTTTGGATCGTGGAATAAGAGGTTGCTGTCTAAAGCAGGAAAGGAGGTCCTTCTGAAGAGTGTGGCACAAGCCATGCCAACTTATACTATGAGTATTTACCTACTCCCGTCTTCTTTATGTATTTCTTTAGAAAGACTAATGAACAGATACTGGTGGGGGCGAAGTGGTGATGAAGGAAGCATTCACTGGTTAGCTTGGGATAAGATGTGTAAACCAAAGAAGTTTGGAGGAATGGGATTCAGGCGATTACATGATTTTAATCTGGCCCTACTGGGCAAGCAGGGATGGCGGCTTTTAACTAACCCCAGCTCTTTGATGGCACGTGTTTTCAAGGCAAGGTATTTCTCGACAACATCTTTTTATGAGGCTGTTATGGGGGGTAACCCGAGTTATGTGTGGAGGAGCATTATGGCCAGTCAGGATTTGCTAAAATCCGGATGCAGGCGCAGAATTGGTAATGGTAGATCTACTCAAGTCTGGACAATTCCCTGGCTTCCAGATGCCCAAAATCCATATGTTGAATCCGAACAGGCGATTAATGGTTAGTCTTTATTAGTCTCGGATTTGATTGATGCCCATACAGGTAGTTGGAATGGTGGCCTCTTATCTCAGTTGTTTAATCCACGAGATGAAATGCTTATATCTCAGCTACCTGTAAGTTTGGACTATGATGATATGTGGTACTGGGAAGGGGATTTAAGGGGATGCTACTCGGTTAAAAACGGCTATCGTAGGTTGAGCTTTATAAATTCACAAGTTTCTCCTGTGTGGAATAATATTTGGAAATTACAGGCTCCCTCTAAGTGGAGGGTGTTTTTGTGGCGAGCCCTCTTGAATATTTTACCCTCGCTAGATAACTTGATAAAAAGGAGGGTGGACATATTAAATATTTGTCCGTCATGTGGTTTAGATGAGGAGTGTCTTTTGCATATTTTTTGCTCATGCCCCTTTGCTGTCAGTGTTTGGCAGATGTCTCAAATTCAAATCCCCTCTTTTGCCAACAGGGGTTTCTTGCAATGGACGGAAGATTGGCTTGGCGGTTGAACTGGTTTTAGTACTGATGTACAAGGCAGAATTTGTGGAATTCTCCATGTTATTTGGACCGCAAGGAACTCGGCGGTGTGGGATGGTTGTTTGCCGACGCCATGCACTCTTCTTCGACGCCTCTCGGCTGCGTGGAACACTTGGACTGATTGTGAGCAACGTCGACAGCAAGCTTGTAGCCAAAACACTGCCCAGCAACCAGCGCCTCCTGTTCAAACACCCCAGGCAGCCACGGCTTTTCACTGTTATGTGGACGCCGGTTTTCACGGATCACATCATGCGGCAGCGTTTGGTTTTGTAGTGTTGGATGGTGGCTCCTCCTTCGTGGCGGCGACTAATGGCCCGATGGTGTGTCAGTATGATCCTCCCTTGGCGGAAGCAATGGCATTGTGCGAAGCCCTCTCTTGGTTGAAAGACAATGGGTACGCAGGTGGAAAACTTTACACGGACTCATCAGTTTTGGTCTCGGGTTTAAAGTGTGCTAGTTCATTTCGCAATTATTTTGATTTTATTTTGTTATCTTGCAATCGTTTAATTAATGCTATGCCTGGAACACTAGTTTGTTATGTTAGTAGGGATACCAATGATGTGGCTCATTCCTTGTCTAAACATGTATCTGCAGTAGCAGGACGCTCAGTATGGAGGGATTTTCCTCTTGCCTTTATTCAGCCCTTGGGGGCTAATGCAATCTGAATCTTTTGGCTTTCAAAATATATATATATATATATATATATATATATATATATATATATATATATATATAGTGATACACTCAGGTGCGAATAAGTGCGCAGGAGGGAATATGCGAACGAATCAGCGCGCGACACGTGTCCAGATCTAATAGATTTAAAAAAACGGGGTGGTATTTTCATAAATAATTGAACATTGAAGTACAAGTAAAATCACTTACAAGTGCACCTACTTTGACCTATAAGTGCATGTAATTTTGCCTTGTTAACATTCACTTCCCGCAACCATTCATTCACCTAGGTGCACCTACTTATAACTATAGGTGCAACTACTTATAACTATAGGTGCACCTGCTTTCACATATCAGTGCATGTAATTTTGTCTTGTTAACATGTATTCACTTCCTGCACTCATTCATTCACGTAGGTGCACCTACTTATAACTATATGTCCAACTACTTATAACTATAGGTGCACCTACTTTCACCTATAAGTGCATGTAATTTTGTCTTGTTAACATTCACTTCCCGCAACCATTCATTCACTTGGGTGCGCCTACTTATAACTATAGGTGCAATTACTTATGCCTATAGGTGCAACTACTTATAACTATAGATGCAACTACTTATAACTATATGTGCACTTCGTATTGATGCTCAGTGTAATTTTACTTTACATTTTACTTGCACTTCGATGTTCAATTATTTACGAAAATGCCACCGCATTTTTTTAATTCATTAGATCTGGACACGTGTCGCGCGCTGATTGGTTCGCATATTCCTTCCTAGGAGCTTCATTCGCACCTGAGTGCAATTCTATATATATATATATATATATATATATATATATATATATATATATATATATATATATACACAGAATAGCATGCATGTTGAGGGAGCAATTTTGGGATTTGAAAAAGAAAGGAAAATTAGTGTTGCCATTGAAATATTTGAGGATGTTGATAGCTAAAATCCTTAGTGTCGCCATTAACGCCGTTCTTCTCATCAAGCTAGGAAGGGAGGGTCGCTTGGTAAAAATTGTTCTTGTGAACAGTAGCAAAATCTAGTTGTTTGTAAAAACAATAATTTTTTTGCTATTTTTTCAATTTTTTTTTTGCTATGATATACTCCCTCTGTCCCATTTTGCATGTCTTACTTTCATTTTTAGTTTGTCCCAAAATGTTGTCCTCTTTTCAAAATTGAACATCACCATCATTCTACTTTTTCCCAAATTACCCTTATGACTTTTGCTTTTATTTCCAAAAGTGAAAAAGTGAAGGGCATAATTGGAAAATACATAACATTTACTTTAATTCCTTAAAAAGCGTGCAAAAAGCAAATGAGACAACCAATTCGGGACGGATGGAGTATATTTTTTTGAATACTGATATTTTTCTTTTATAGATGTGTGGAAAATGGAAATAAAATGATAAAAATCAAAAGCATATGAGTATTTTATAAAAGTTTTTAAATGTACCATAGAGGAATAGATGAAAAGTTTGTCTCTTTTTAGAAAAAGAGAAAAAGTAAAAAATTGAAAAGTTTGGATTGGAGAGCTGGATTTCATTTATTTATATTTGTGAAAAAAAAAAGTCTATAAAAATCCTATTTTGATATAGTCTATAAAAAAATGGGAATAAGGGTCAAATAGGCCATTGAACTGCACACAATAATGCAATTAGGCCATCAAACTTAAAAAAATCTACAATTAGATCCCTAAACTAACCATTTTCTTGCAATTTGTCTATTTTGTAAGTTTTCTAGGTTGCTAGCAGGTCACTTTTAATTTAAAATATTTTTTAAAATATTTATTATTTAAATTTAAAAAGAAAGAAAGAAAGATACAGATCGTCTCCGGCCATGGATTCGTCTCCATGGTCGGAGATGTCTTCGTCTCCGGCCATGGAGACGAAATAACTTCTTCGTCTCCGGCCACGGAGATGAATCCATGGTCGGAGACGGTCTGTTTTTCTTTATTATTATTATTATTATTTTATTTTTATTTTAAATAATTATTTTAAATAATAAATATTTTAAAAACTATTCTAAATAAAAGGTGACCTACTAACAAACCTAGAAAACTTACAAATTAGACAAATTATAAGAAAATGGTTAGTTTAGGGATCTAGTTGTAGCTTTTTTAGGTTTAGTGGTCTAATTGCATTATTGTGTGCAGTTCTATGTCTTTTTATTAAACTGTTAGCACTAAAAACCACTAATCTTTTGGTGAAAATGGTGGTTCACCTATGTTTTCTCTTTTGTATTAACCCAATAGTCGCTTGAAATGTTAGAAACTGTAATAAGATTTAGAAAAATTACATCAACACCAACATGCACAACCATAAACAATATGTTCCGGGATAACCAGGCTGCTACGTCTACGTACAACTAAAAAGTACTCAGAAAATCATAATAGATCTATACATCAACAACCAACATGGTATATACCACGAAATTTTTGTAATTTTGTCACTCTTATTTTTCTATATTGTATGTTAAAGTAATTTCTTTATTGTTTCTATTTTCCATTTTATATTTCCGTTCCAACTTTTTATATATTACATCTCTTAAATTTTTCACACAATTACACAATAAGATGAACAATATTCATTACATGCATCGCATGTGTATCATACTAGTTCCAAAAAAATAATAAGTGTTTGAATACCTAGAGACTTTTAAAGACTACTCTTTAAGTCTGAATGGGATAGCAATAATTTTTTAAAATGTTTTAAAAGTCTAAATTAAATACCACTAAACTTTTAAAATTGTTAAAAATCTTTAAAAAGTCTTTGTGACGAGTCAATTAAAACGCGTTGTGAGCCAAATAGTTGCTTCCAGGAAAATATTGCAACCTTATTGGTGTTGACTAATTAATGTCGTAGCATGTGCATACTGTATATATACAATTCTCATTCAAGCTAAAACTTAACCAATTAAACATATATTTTCCCTTTAATTTTGAAACTATTAAAAGTTTTCTCATCATGGGGACATCTTTACCTCAAATCAATCACTTCCTGGTTACCTTCCTCACCTTTGTAGTTATGGGGTTGTGCATTTGTTGTAGCGGAAGCAACAATACTAGGATTTGCAAGGAAGAGGAGAAACAGGCGCTATTGTGCTTCAAGGAGGAGTCAAAAATTCTAAGGAATTGGGTTGATAGAGCTGATTGTTGCACTGAATGGGAAGGAGTTGTGTGTGATAATGTAACCGGCCATGTCATTGAACTCCATCTATCAACTTTTGAGGATAATCTTCCAAGAGGTAAACTTAGTTCTTGCTTGCTTGAAGTGAAACAATTACGTTACCTCGATCTTAGTGGTCTCAATTTCAGTGAGTCTCACATCCCCAATTTCATTGGATCTTTTGTAAATTTGCAATATATTGATCTATCTTCTACAAGCTTTGAAGGAATAATCCCCCATCAACTTGGAAACCTTTCACAATTGCATACTTTACATTTGAGAGATGAGGCTCTCAAAGCTGACAGCCTTGATTGGTTATCCAGTCTCTCAAATTTAAAAGTATTGGACTTGACTTTTGCTAATCTTAGCATGGTACATAATTGGGCAGAGGTGATTAATATGCTTCCTTCCTTGCGTGAGCTTTATTTAACTGATTGTGATATTTCAAAATTATCACATCCACTTGGCCATAACAAATCTTCACTTCAAGTCCTTGATCTTGCAAATAATGAATTCAACACTGTCATTTTTAGATGGATATTCAACTTTGATAGTCTTATTTCACTTCAATTATATGATTGTGGTTTTCTAAGTCCATTTCCTGATGATCCTTGGAATTTGACATCTCTTAGAGATCTTGACATCTCTGCAAATCAATTCCATGGCCATCTTCCCAATAGTCTTTGGAATTTGACATTCCTTAGCATTCTTTACATCTCCGAAAATCAATTCCATGGCCATCTTCCAAATAGTCTTTGGAACTTGACTTCTTTGTCAGACCTTGATCTCTCTAAAAATATGTTCACGGGGGAGATACCAAAGCCAATTGGAAAACTCAACAAGCTGCAAAGAGTTAATCTTTATAACAACAAGTTAGATGGACCACTTCCAGAGAATTTAGGATATTCATTTCCAATGTTAGAAACTCTTCACATTATGGATAACATGTTTGAAGGCATAGTGACGGAAAATCACTTTGTTAATCTCACCATGTTGGGGTATTTACAAGCATCTGGAAATAGATTAACGTTGAATGTTAGCCTAAATTGGATACCTCCGTTCCAACTTCTTGTGCTTTATCTAAGTGGTTGGAAGTTGGGTCCTCAATTTCCTACTTGGTTACAATATCAACATAGTATTGTCGAGTTGGACATATCTAATGCTGGAATTCAGAGTGAAGTTCCAAGTTGGTTTTGGAGATCTTTTGAATTTCGTTTCCTTAATCTTTCACACAACCAGTTGCGAGGTAAAATTCACAGTATCTCAGTATTCAAGCCATTTGGAGAAATGCCTTCATCTGCACTTGTGTACTTGAGCTCTAACCAATTTAATGGTCCCTTACCTCGTATCTCTAGCCATACAACGGAGTTAGACTTGTCAAATAATTTCTTTTCAGAAGATGTCTCTAACTTCTTATGTCAAGCTCAAAGTGTGCCATATAAGCTTAAAATACTTCATTTGGGAGGAAACAGATTATTTGGAGAAATTCCCAATTGTTGGATGCACTGGCCACAGTTAAAAGTCATAAATATGGGCAATAACCAACTGATTGGAAGCATCCCAAATTCCATTGGGCTTTTGGATAAGTTGAAATCTTTGGATATGCACAAGAACATGCTTTTTGGCCCTATACCTCCATTATTGCAAAATTGCACCCTTTTGTTGAAAATTGATTTGGGTGAAAATGGATTCACAGGAAAGATTCCAAGATGGCTGGGGACTAAACTTTTAGATTTGACAATTTTTAGACTCCGATCAAATAAGTTTTACGGTGAATTGCCTCTAGAATTTTGCCATCTTAAATCACTTCGCATTTTGGATCTTTCCAATAACAACCTCTCTGGTGTGATTCCTTGGTGTCTTAAAAATCTCACTGCAATGATCAATGAAGAGGCAATTCAAGATGGAGAATTTGAAATGGGTTATTCATTTTATGCATGGGGATTTGGTGAAAGTGCTATAGTGACGACCAAAGGGCTAGAGTATGAGTATTACACAATCATTTTATTGTTGTTTGCTGGCATGGATCTTTCAAGTAACAATTTTTCTGGGGACATTCCAATTGAACTGGCCAATCTTGTGATATTGAGATCCTTAAACTTATCAAGAAATAACTTGACGGGAAATATCCCCATGGAGATGGGAAACATGAGATTCTTAGAATCTCTTGATCTTTCAAGAAATCAACTTTCAGGAAAAATTCCCTCCAGCTTCTCGAGTCTGTCCACTCTAGAAGTTTTGGACTTGTCATATAACAACTTATCTGGGAAGATACCTTCAGGTACTCAACTTCAAGGTTTTAATGCTTCATGCTACGTTGGTAACAACCTCTGTGGCCCTCCGCTCTTACAAAGTTGCAGTGTTGATGATGGCAAAATTCCAAAAAATGAAAATGGAGGAGATGATAGTTCTGAAGTAGTGGATTGGTTTTATGTTAGCATGGCTATAGGATTTGCAGTGGGCTTTTGGGCGGTCTGTGGTTCTTTGTTTCTTGTGAGATCTTGGAGGATTGTTTATTTTCAATTTTTAGATGACAAGTTGAAGTCTTTTTTAGTGTGGGCACATGCTCTGAGGGTATAATGTTTCTGGTGTTCTCTACTATTAGGAATCTATGCATATTGAGATTTATGATTTAGTGTATCTTCTAGCTAGTCCCTTGTAATTTATCATGTAACACTCATTGTCATAATTATGTAACATAGTGTAACTGTAAACCTATTGTTTATCTATGTTGTGTAAATCTTTTGTAGTACTACAATGAGTTTACATATTTTTCAGCCAATTACGCATTCATTTTAATTACTACTACAATAAGGTTTTACCAAGCATTAGGCCGCCTGACAATTATCGACACGAAACCAGACACAAAATTAACGCGTTAGTGACTGATTGATCCGTAAAGAACCCATTATGTTTCATGGCTTAACAACCTATTCAACATATTAAGAACCCGTTTAATCCGTTAATGTTATTGTGTTAACCTGTTTACACAAACTTGTTTATAACGCAAACTTGTTTATAACGCGCTAAAAAACATTGTTATTTGGATATTTTATCATTTTATGAATTGAATATTCTTTGAGTTTGTTTGATGGATTGAATGGTAGATTTTGTTTTATATATATATATATATATATATATATATATATAACTTAACTTCAAATTTTAGTTTTTAAAATTAATATATTAATATGGTTAATGAGGGACAACATTTACACCACTAACAATTCAGAAATAACATTAATAATTAACATATTTATGAGAAACATAAATTACAATTTTCCCGATCATAAAACATCACAATTATAAAATCATTTCAATAACTCGCAAATAAACATTACAAATCATTGAAGCTTGCACTCTTCTACTTTCTTCTTGTTCTCTTTCAGCTGCTTCCTCACCACTTCTCGTGGTCATCCAATTCTTCATTTATGTTCCTTCTTGTTGTCTGGAAACCAATTAATACGAAGCGTTCCAAATTCCATTGTGTTTTTGAATCATTTGCATTGGAATCTAATAACTGGGGGTATATTACTAACTGAAAATTAGATAATAGAAAACAGAAAACATATTTAGTAACACAGTTTTTCATTTTGAAAATATGAAACAATTTTTCAGTTTTTTAGAAAACTCGAAAACTATTAAAAAATGTTTTCTAAATGAAAAAACAGAATTATCTATCATCAATCATTTATTTGGCTATATGTCACTATAACCACATTCTCACCATTATCTACTTACATATTTATTCACCATTATTCTTCTACTTACATATTTATTCATTATTATGATTACTTCGTTATCATCTTCTGATCTTTTACTTATGGTCATCTTCTATTTTTTTACTTGCATTACTTATTTAAACAAAACGTATTTGCTTATGCTTAAAATTAGATATTATTTATATTATCAAAATTAAAAAATAACTCTATATCAAGTTTTATATTTTGATTGAACTCAATTGATTATTGATTCAGATATTTTTAGTTATGTTATATCGTAATACAAGTTTAGTTCAGATATTGGATATTGAAATTTCACATATATTACTATATTAGAATTCAAAGTAAAAATTATATATTTATATACATGTCATTCAAATGAATATATTCAACGATATTTTAAATATTAGCTCAAAAAATATTACGTGAACTTAATAGGTTATTGGTTCGGATATATTTTTAGTTAAGTTATCTAAACTAGGTTTTATGTGAACTTACATATATTAGACTTAAAATTTAAAATTATATTTATTCTATTTAAACTAAATATATTTTAAATATAATGTCTAAAAATCACCTGAAATTAAACTTGTGTTAATTTTATAGTGTTAATCTAAAAAATAAATTTGAAAAAAATAAGTGTTAGAAAAAAAAAAAAAAAACAGAGAATGAAAACTGAAAAATTAGAAAACAAAAAACAGTTTCCGTTAATAAACGAGCCCTATGTGTTTTTTGTTCCGATTCCAATTCAATTAGGTTTGCATAGTACTCAATTCAGTTTGAATTGGATAGTTTAAACCAAATCGTGATCATGCCTACCCACATCTTGCAACTATAGTTATATCATGGACAATGTGCATATACCAACATGAACCTAAGCCACCCCCAATTTCTCTCCTTAATTTATTTTTCAACTCGAATTTACTCTTTTTTTTATACAAATATAATTACTGTAAAAATATGCTAGTAAAAAGTTTTAATTAAAATATTTTAAATGATAGATATAGTAGTTTTTTATTTAATTTTTTAAATGAATCAATATGTTCATAAAATTATTAAGTTAGGTTTATAAAATTATTAAACTAAAATAGATTCAGTAATTATTTTAAATTCATATAGTTTTAATACAGTTTCATAAAGTCGCTATCATAAAGTTCATAAGGTTACCATTGCACATTCATAAAAAGTCACTACTATAACGGCATGTTTGGTTCACTAAAAGAATGTTGAGTGAATAGAAATTTCATTCTAGTCAAACATATTGTGCTCAATTGACACCTTTGTGGCTCTTTTTGAGGGAAGCCAACAGGATCAAATCTCCGGTGGTAGAATATTGACTCTTTGGACTACAATAGATAGAAAAAGTATATTGAACAAATACTATCTTGTAATAGAATTGATAAAATTCAAAAAAAAAAAAAGTCTCATTCTATTAAGAACGGAATATGCAAGCAATATAATAAGAATTTCAGTTCATTTTCTTGGTTCACAAAAAATATTTCAATACAACTGTAGTTTAACATTCAATACTAATATTATACATTTATTGTTGTGACTCACGCATAGAAAAGACTAGTATCAATATATGTGTTTTTTAAAAAATGTCAACTAAATATTTTTAACAATATATATTTTTGGAAAAAAAGATCAAATAGACCCTTTAACTTTTGATGAAAAAGCAATTAGGCCCTCAAACATTAAAAATGTTCAATTACACACTTGAACTCTTTAAAATTGTGCAATTAAACCTAATTTACCGGTAACCGGTAAAAAAAAATGTAATTTTATTTTAGATTTGTTTTTGGCCGGCCGACCAACAACATCGCAGCCTCCTTCCAGATTGGAAGGAGGTTGGACGTTACTGCCTCCAGCCTCCTTCCGATCTGGAAGGAGGCAGATGCTACCTCCTTCCAGAACGGAAGGAGGCGGCAGTTGCCTCGTTCCAGACTGGAAAGAGGTGGCGTTTGCCTCCTTCTAGAACGAAAGGAGGCAGAACGTCGCCTTCCTCAAAAGTTGCTACTGCGATTGGAAGGCTACGGTGGCTGGCAGAAGGGACGATAATTTTCGGTCTACGGCGGCAGCTAACGATGGTGGCGATGATGGTTGGTATGGTGGTAGTAATATAGTTTATCGGTTAAAACTGGATGATTACATATTAAAAGGTTATACTGCACTAATTTGAAAAGTTAAAGGGTTCAATTGAAGCTTTTTATATATTGAGTGGCTAATTGCATTATTGAATATACTTTAGCTTATTTGACCTTTATCTCTATATTTATTTAGAGTTTTTTTTTGAAACTATATTTATTTAGAGTTAGTTCTATTTTTTGTCATAGATTTATAGGTGGCAAGTCATTTATTATCTTTTTTTTGTTTGTTTGTTTTATTTTTCATAACATTCCCTTTTGATCCTAGTATTATTGTTGTAGGACCATTTTTCGTCCTCTATCAACAAAATTTTTCAAATGTCGTTAAAATAATGACATTTTGGTTTTTAATTAGGGATTTTTTTAAAAAAAAAATAGAAATAAAAATATAGCGGGTTAACCCACTTTGTATTTTTAAAAATCTAAATGTCTTTATATTTAAAGGCATTTCAATGATTTTTGTTAACGAAGGACCAAAAATAGTTATACTAAAATAATGCTAGGACCAAAAGATAATGTTCTGAAAAAAGTCTAAAAGTGAACTACAACTTATAAACCTAGAACTAAAAAAAATTCTTTGTTGGGCCGGGATGTGGGGGGCCCTTGGGGTTGGGGATTCAACCTTTTGGGAGAAGAACTAAAAAAAAATTGAATTAACTCACAATCTACTATCTACTATACTAATAAGAGCCCAAGAGAGTTAGTCCTATAATTGGTAGAAAACATGGCGATCAAAATTTTTAATCAAATGAATGGCTCAGATCGATCAGATTTTAATTTTTCCTTAAGATTTTCTAATTTATCCTTAATGAATATGATTATCCGTTAATTTTTCCGTTATATATTATGTTTTTCGTTAATTTCTGTTAGTTCACTGTTAACTTACTAATTGATTTCAATAAGAAAGGTCTTAGGTTCGAACTCCATCCCAATCAAAGTTGGCATAATTAGTACTCTATTTTACTCTTATAAAATTAAATAATAATTTAGTAGCTACAAAAAAAAAATACATATGCATTTCTTTACTTTAGAATTATGTGTCTACAATGTCTTTATTCAAAAAAATTTATTCATTATCAATAAATTAAATAAGAGAAATAATTTCATTAGTTATATTGTATTTAATTTATTTTTCTCCAATATAAAAATTCTTTACATGCAAATTCATCAATTGATTATATTTGTTACATTATCCCTACAATGTCTTTATTAAAAAAAATTATTCATTATCAATAAATTAATTAAGAGAAATAATTTTATTAGTTATATTGTCTTTACATTCAAATTCATCAATTGATTATATTCACTACATTGTCTATTATCTTTTTTGTGCACTATTTTTTTAATTAAATATCAAAATTATAATACAAAATAATGCTATATATTTATTTACCAAGTATTTTATTAATACCATGGAAAAATTAAAAAAATATAATTAATAAAGTCAATCATATTAACTACTTGAGAGATTTGTTTACAAAGAGGGTATTCCAATCACACAACAAATTGAAGTGAGAACTACATCGCAATGTCCTTGTTTGACAACCAGTAGTTAGCGGTTAGCGTTAGCGGATTATATTAGCGAATTTGACCAGCGAATTATATCAACGGTGGGTAAAACGATATTTGAAAAAATTAGCTGTTTAGATTAACATGTAAAATGACCTAAGGGTATACATAATAATAATAATAATAATAATAATAATAATAATAATAATAATAATAATAATAATAATAATAATTGTTTTAAAAAAATAAAAAAGAGTGAATTCCATTTTTGGTCCTACTGTTATAGGGGCATTTTCAATTTTAGTCCATCTTAATTTTTTTTGCCACTTTATAACCACTATTATTGAATGTGTTTCACTTTTAGTCCCACCGTTAGTATTTCCAACAAGAGGCCGTGTAATCTAGGGGTATTTTGACCTTTCTTCTCATCCAAGACTATGTTTGACTAAAGAAATGAGAACATTAAACCTAAAACCTAAGAAACCTCGCCGGCCCATGTTGGAACGAACGAAACGATGTAGCTTTGGCTTCTCATTCTCGTTGTTTGAAGTGTCATCTTCGAATATCAGAGGAGGAGGACGAAGCGCCTGGATTAAAAGAGAAGAGACAAACATAAAAAGACCAAAATACCATTTGATTATACGGCCTCTTGACGGCAATATTAACGGTGGACTAAAAGTGGAATACATTCAATAACAGTAATTGTAAAGTAGCAAAAAAAATTAAAGTGAACTGAAATTGGAAACGCCCCTATAACAGTAGGACCAAAAATGGAATTCACTCAATAAATAAAATATAATTAATCCAATCATATTAACTACTTGAGAATTTATTGACAAAAAAGAGTTTTCAAATCATACAACAAATTGAAGTGGGAAACTATCTCGCAATGTCCTTGTTTGGCATTCAGCAGTTAGCTCTTCAATATTAGTATATATTTAATATTTTATGCCCTAATTTTTATTTGCTCTTCCTTATGTCCCGTATTTGGCTTCAACCATACCTATACAATTATTTTATTGACAATTATAATCAATCTCGACTATATTATCTTGCATTTGTAAACTTAGAATTGCCTATTTAAATACGTAAATTTAACAAAAAATATTGGAAATTATCCGAATTGCACAATTTGCTTAAAAAACTAGTACTATAATAAGCTACTACTAGAAACTACTAAAAAAATCTACATTTGATCTAAAAATTGTTTAGAATTAAGAAAATTCGTAAAAATAAAGTTGAGTTTAGATAATATTAACCATCGAAATTGAAATTAAAAAAAAATAAAGATTAAAAAAAAACCTATTTGAAGGAAAATTATATCGTGGACCGCGGTCCATAATGGATTATGGACCGAGCTTCTAAACGACATCGTTTCTTTTAATTAAAAGAAACGACACCTGTTCCGCGCCATTCCGAGTTGTCCGCAAAAAAGTAAATTGGATTGTATAACATGTTCAGTTTCATTTTGTATACACTGCAGTTTCATTTCAACACAACTGTACTACAGTTTCATTTTTATATAATTACAGTTTCATTCGATATTTATACACTCAAATATGTGAAAATGTTATTTAGTTTTAGGAATAAGGGTCAAATAGGCCATCGAACTACACACCAAACTTCAATTAGGCCATTCAACTAAAAAAAACTACAATTGGGTCCCTGAACCGCGCAAATTCAAACAATTGAACCTAAAATGACCTGTTAACCGGGTAACTAGATGACGTGGCGGTTAATACCAAATTAATTTTTATTTTGAAAAATTATTTTAATAATTTGTAAGTAAAAAAAAAAAAAAAAAAAAAAAAAAAAGGAAAAACCCGCCGGCCACCCATTCCCTCCTTCGTTTCCACCGGAATTTACAAACTGCAATTACTGAATTCAGAATTGATAATGGGCCAATTATCCAATCCTCCCATGTGATTTTCAAGAATTGAAATTTCGATGGGCCAAGCTTGATATCATGTACGGTGCGGCGGCGATTGGGGCAAGAGTGAGGTGCAGCGTTTTGGAGACGAGCGGCGATTGACTTCATAGGCTAGACAAGCATGGGGATGCCAAAGATTAGGCCAATGGCGATGTTGTAGAGGGCGATGAAGATGAGGGCGGTGTTGAGAGTGAGCACCAACACGTACTATTCATCCCGGCGAAGACGAAGGAGGGAGAGGGGAAGGGGTGGCCGGCAGATTTATTTATTTATTTATTTTTTTACTTAAAAATTATTAAAATATTAAAATAATTTTTTAAAATAAAAATTAATGTAGTAACCGCCACGTCATCTAGTTACCCGGTTAACAGGTCATTTTAGGTCCAATTGTTTGAATTTGCACGGTCCAGGGACCTAATTGTAGCTTTTTTTAGTTGAATGGCCTAATTGAAGTTTGATGTGTAGTTCGATGGCCTATTTGACCCTTATTCCTTAGTTTTATTTTATATACACTTTCATTAAAACACAACTACATTATCATTTCGATATAACTACACTTTCATTGCACAATATACACTCAAATATGTGAAATGTTATTCGATCAGTTTCATTTTATATACACTGCAGTTTCATTTCAACACAACTACATTATCAATTTGATATAACTATAGTTTCGCAGGGTAATATACACTCAAATATGTGAAATTGTTATTCAGTTTCATTTTGTATACATTGCAATTTCATTTCCACACAACTATAGTTTCATTTCAATTCAATTGCAGTTTCATTTGATAATATAAAAATAATACGTGAGGCAGTGTCAATTTAGATACACTCAGGGACGGAGCCAGAAAACTTGAGTTGGGGGGGCCGATGTAGTAGAGAAAATTTACAATGTTAGTCGACATTACAATTAATTGCACCATATTATTATATATACCATACATTATTGTGATTATTATTGATAATACTTTCTAATTATACTATGTGTAATAAAGTATGAAATACATAATTATATGAGTACGATCGACACAGGTGTCGATCATTACTTTAGAATTTTTTTTCACATAACACAAAATATAATAATAACAATAACAACAGCATTTATTTAAATATAGATTGTCACTTAAAATCAAATAAAAAGTTATGTCAATTATTTTGTCACCAATTTTTTTCATAATTAACTTATATTCATTTTACTGGTTAATTGAATATTTCAAAATTTGAGAGATAAAGACAAAAATCAAAATGAATTAAATAATCAATATTAATTTTTGACAATTTCAAAACTAATCATTTAAACTAGTAAATGTACATTTTAAAAAATGTAAATAAATAATTAAAACACACAATAAATCACTAATTAATTAATCAACATATATAACTAATAAAACCAAAGCATATATCTCAAATTTGGAGAATTTTTTTTTTTTTAAATTAAAATGTATACTTGATGCCATTCATTATTAAAATCTTGATAAAAGAAATAAGATAATAAAGAAAAATGGTCACTTTAATTATTTGATTTATTTCATTTTATTTTATGAATTTGAACTTTAATATATATTTTGAGTTTATTTAATATTTAATATAAACATAAAAAAATACGCGCTCCGTTAAATTGTAACCACTGACGTTTCTTTACATAAAGAAATGACGCCGTAGTAGGGCCACGGTCCACAATATAATTGATGTTGTTTGCATCGCTGGTCCAATTGTCCAAACTCCAAACCTTGAGCAAGCCTAGACGTTGGCGTTGAGCAAGTCTAGACGTTGGCGTCCAAAAAATTTATACAATCATTATACGGAGTACTATTTACCATGATCTACCTTATAATTTTAAACATCTATTAACATTTACCATGATCTACCTTATAATATTAAAGATTTAGTTTTAATAGGAAAAATTGTAATTTATGTCTCACAAATATGTCAATTATCAATGTCATTCCTGAATTATTAATAATGCAAATGTTGTCCTCAGTTTTCAAAACTTGGCATATATTGCCTCATCTATTTTTCTTTCTTAATTTGTTCTCCTTCCACCGACAATCATATTTCTCCTTCTTCCTATTAGGTGAGGGGCATTATATGTTACATTTTAAAAATTGAGGAGCAACATTTACACCACTAATAATTTAAGAGTGACATTGATAATTGACATATTTGTGAGAGACATAAATTACAAATTTCTCTTTTTAATATATTGAATGTTCATTTTTTATATATTAAATAATAAACCTTCAACACACAAAAAATAAATATTTAATATATTAAAAATAAGCATTTATCTAGAGTTTAATTTGTCAAATTTATATGGAGTACTACAATTAGGCTTAATTTAGTCTCTGTTTATTAAATTGGGCAATTCCAGTGATGTTACACCGGATAGTATACCATGGACACGTGTTCACCTTGCATGGTGGATTTAGGTTTAAAATTCACAATTTACATATTGTATATTCACAAATTACATACTAAATATTCACAATTTGAATTGTAAACATTCAGTATGTAAATTGTGAACATTCAGTATATAAACTGTGAACTTTTAGTATGTAAATTGTAAACATTCAGTATATAAATTGTGTATTTTTAGATTCAGATCTACCTTGCAAAATGGACCTAGGTCTACAGAATAATTTTCCTGTTACACCAATCTGGGCCAATACTTTTTAAATTTTAAATGGAGTACTAAAAACAAAGCCTTCAAATTTCACCAAAAAGGTCCAAAGACGGGGAAAACAACAATTTGGAAAAAAATTCACCGGAAAAATACATCACAAGCACATAGATGGAGTCGCAGAACTAACGAAGAGAGCTGGAAGGTCGTCGGCGCATGAAGGCGGCGGTGGCGTGGAGGAAGGAGACCATATTTTCCAGTTAAGGTCGTAACGAGGAGAGGAATCCAACGATATAGGAGGTGAGACTAGGAAATCACCGGAGAAGAAGAGATCTGGCCGAAAAAATGAAAGCTAGTCCGTCGGCGGTAGTGGCACGTGATTGAGCGTGCGGCTGCGGATGGTGATGGGTTTTCAGGCGAAGGCTCGCGATGAGGTTCCAAGGAGTCCCTTGGTGAAAGATTTGGAGAACAACCACCAGACACATTGGAACAAGAGAAAACAGTCGCGGGTTTCTGTTTACGCCAAAAAATAGGTGCTGCCGGAAATATTGGAAGAAAAATAGCCTAGGAAAGTAGGCTTTGATACCATGTTGAAATTGAGGGATTGGAAGCACTGGCGGCTGGAGAATAACAACCACCCGCCAGTTAGGCGCAAGCAAAATATGTGAGAAACCAAAGAACAAGAGAATAGAAAGAGTATATTATATTAGAGTAAAAGACATTTTTGGTCCAAGAGTTATAGTGGCACGGATAATTTTAGTCTTTTATAAAAAATTTAGACAATTTATGGACACACTTATTGTGACGAAGACAATTTTGGTCCTCCGTTTACATTTCCGTTAGAGGGTTGTTTGAGAAGAGGGTATTTGCGTCATTTCATTATATCTCCCTCTCTTTATTCCATCTTTGCGTTATTCTAGTCAGATTGCTTTCTTCTTCAGCTCCTCACTTTCTGTCACCTTCAATTCCATTGCTCTCGGCCTTCTCGCCACCGTGTGCTCTAGTCAATTTCTCGATTGGAGTTTGGGCTTCTCTGCAATTCAAGTGGATTTAGATAGAAGGTCAGGAATGCCCGCCGGCGCCGACGGTGAGGCAGACCCCGCCGGGAAACCCGTGAACGGGGCTCTTCCCCGCAATCTGTTGCCATATCCACGTCGATAGACCGGAGATTGAACATAAAGCTAGAATGATAAAGCCAAGAAAAGCACAATTAAGATAAGCCACAGAACATAAAATGCATACTAGTACAGAAAATCATATTACAATAGCTACAGCATAACACCCACAACAGTGAATGCTAATGAAGAAAAAACATCAGATATCATCCCAAGAGCATAAGCAGTTGCTGCTGCTGCCCCTCCCAGCATTGAAATGGTGACAAGCAAGTAATTTAATGGTGGTGGCACCTGAATGTATCTCCCAAATGAATGGAAAACAACTCTAGCCTCCGGGCAAATTACAACAACAACCAAAGCAATAGAACGATTCACCATGTGAATGCTCTGCAAGTGGTGGTCATTCTTAGTGACCCACCACAGAGCCCCTCTAGTGGAGGCATACAATTGAAATAAAAAGGGGATGTAGAAAAGAAGAAACAAATCACAAACAGCAGCACTGGAGGAGAACATAACTAAATAATGTAAGGCAATATGAAACATCAGAGGTAAGAACAAAAGGTTCAGGGTGTGCAAACAACTCTCAAGCTGACTAAGGATTAGACTGTCATTTGGAACCTCTCCGCCATGGTAACTCACTTCTTGCTTCATCTTGAACGATGATACATAGGGAATCGAGAAAAGCCAATAGAATATGCAATTAAATACCATGAGATAATAAGCCGCATTGATCATACCAACTGCGGATGGTCGAAGCTATTACCGGAATACAGGCAAACAAAAGCCGCTCAAGAGCCATCACAATGGTAGGATTTTCTATCTGAATCCACTTGAATTGCAGCGAAGCCCAAACTCCAATAAGGAAATTGACTAGAGCACAAACCGAGGTGGCGAGAAGGCCGAGAGCAATGGAATTGAAGGTGACAGTAAGTGAGGAGCTGAAGAAGAAAGCAATCTGACCGTAATAACGCAAAGATGGAATAAAGAGATGGAGCCTGGAGGTATAATGAAATGACGCAAATACCCTCTTTCTCAAACGACCATTTAACGGAAATGCAGACGGAGGACCAACATTGTCCTCGTCACAATAAGTGTGTTCATAAATTGTCTAAATTTTTTATAAAGGACTAAAATTGTCCGTACCACTATAAGTTTAGGACCAAAAATGTCTTTTACTCATTATATTATGAAGGAATAAAGGTCAAATAAGACATCGAGTTACACGCCAAAATGCAATTATGTCATTGAACTTAAAAAAAAACATGCAAATGAGTTGCTAAACTAACTAATTTCATGCAATTAGTCCAATTTGCAAGTTTTTAGGTTTCTAACCTATCACCCGAATTTAAAATAATTATTTAAAATTTAATTAAAAAGAAAAAAAATGTCTGTGCCAGAGACGAAGAAGTTTCTTCGTTTCCGGCAGGGACTTTTTTTTTTTTAAATAATTATTTTTAAAAAATATTTTAAATTTAGAATGACATGTTAGAAATCTGGAAAATTTGTAAATTGGACTAATGACATGAAATTGGTTAGTTTAGGAACTCAATTGCATGTTTTTTGAGTTTGATGGCCTAATTGCATTTTGGTGTGTAGTTTTATGTCCTATTTGACCCTTATACGTATTACTAGTTTTTTACGCGCTTTGCTCGAATGAGATAATGCCCAATATTTGTTTTTAAATAAGTATTTCGTTCAAAGTATATCAATGCAATATTATATAGGAGATGTTCATGCATAGATAAATAAATGTTGAATTTATTTATTTAAATCGGTAATTTAAAGTATATAAGTGCAAGATAATATATGAGAGATTGATTATAAATGTCACTAAACTAAATGTTTGCAACTTTGTAATAACGTTAGTCTAAATACTCAGTCTAAAAGCGATAGTCTAAATAAATACTACTTTTGATTTAAATTTCTCCAATTCTTCTTAATCCTCTTTAGTGTAGCATTATCATTATCTTCATCTTCACTACATGTCCTCTTTTTTTTTTTTTTTTTATTTTTTTTTTTTATTTATTTTGGTAGTGTGTCATTTGCAATTGGGTTACAGGTGGTAGCATAGAAAATCGTTATGCTGTGGAACCGTGTCTACCTTGCAAGGTGGACACGGTTCCACAGCATAATTTACCTAGCATAGAGGGATAAATCGTGCAATGAGATTATAGTGTAGAAAGTTTTAGATTTGCATTGCTGTATATATGACTGTGATCTTAGTTGTACTCTGAATTCTTTATCTTACAAACACATATTGATATTTGGTAGTGGTAGTTTTTCTCCTACATGTTTCATGTGTTGTGAGATGTGTATCGTAGGTTATTCTGTGAAAGTATTGAACAAAACATAATATTTATTATATTTGTATAAAATACTTGGTAAATTAATTAATTATATATATATATATATATATAAACATAATAAGTGTGAATGAAAGTTATACCCTGCATTTATGTCCGTTTTTTCCGTTAAGTTTTTTTGTACATTATGCTATAAAGGTTGTACATTAAAATATTTTGGCCAAACATACCCCTACCGTTATAACTTCCGTTATCTTGTTCACTATTGTTACCATGCACATGCATCCACCATATATTTTCTTATCTTCTTCATTAATAATAATATATACACATTATATATTTGAGTTATATATTAAGTATTTCCTAAAATATAAATATCAAATTTATAAAAATGATTTACATTATTATTATTATTTAGAATAATTTAAATATCTAAAATCTAAATAAATTTAAAATTTTAATATAATAATGTATTAATATTAGACACCTATTTTTTTGCGCATCGTGCATAAAAAAAATACTAATATATATATATACTTCTAAACTTTTAAAGTTAATAAAAGTCTTTAAAAGTCTATAAAAATCATGATTGAATAAACCTTAAGTCCATTTTAGGAGGAGTTTCCTACTATTCAATAAAGATTTCCTAATCTATATATATATATATATATAAGTAAAATCCTCCTAACAAATTTTCCCCCCAAAACTTTTGTAGTAAAATTTATTTGGTAAGTAAATGTCAAATGGAAATTAAATAAATAATAATAATAATAATAATAATAATAATAATAATAATAATAATAATAATAATAATAATAATAATAATAATAATAATAATAATAATAATGTTATTACCTTAAATAAATAAATTATTATACTTTCCCTTAAATAAATAAATTATTATACTTTCCTTTTGAATTAGTATTTTCTACCTATAAATACAAGGGCTTCTTTAATCAAAGAATCTCATACTCATCTCTCTACTTTCTTTTTGTATGAATTTTCTACATTTTTCTAACTATATTCTCACGTACTTCAATATGTTTTGCAGTTTATATCGTCTGGTATGAGTTTGAAGATACTTAAGGAGGCTCTACTTCAACAAAAGGAAATTGAGGAGGAAGAACATTTGTAACATAACTCTGTTGGTTTAGTTTTTATGGAAGATTGTAGAGATGCGATCAAGGATGATAAAGACGGTAATTTTGATAATTTTGTAATATTTTTTGAAATTTAGAGTTAGTATGTTGACTTCGAGATTTGTACATGTCATTCAAGTTTCTATGTTTTTTTTAACAAGCAGCGTTAAGGGTTTACGTGGTTCGCTGGGCAAAAGAGCAATCAAGCAAAAGCTAAATCGAATTGAGGTGTGAGGACGTTGTAGATGAATGCCTTTTCTCATCCTACTTAGTCATTTTCTAGAGAGAGTGAGAATGTGATAGTGAGTAAAGAGAAAAAGGAAATTGAGAGACTTTTGTTTTTTTTAACCAGAAGTTTATATGTTTTTTGTTATACAAATTTATAATTGTAAATTTATATTAATAAATAATTATTCAGACAAGTATACTTTATTTTATATTGAGGACACATTATTTTAAATAAATTTGATTTCAATATAATGAATAAAAAAAGTACCTAAACCATACAAAGAAACGGAATTGTGGAACGAATTACATATTTAATGTACTAAGTAAGTGCTGATTTGTGCTCAAATATTGTGGTTCTTTCTTTTCTAATGATATGTTTTATTTTAAGATTGAAATCTCACTGCATTTTTGGACAAATATGATTTTTTTTTAATGTGTATAATGCAGTAATAGATTTTGCCAATGTGGCAATTTTATCAAGAGTAATATTATACCTTAATTATAAAAATTCTACCTAATAATTTTAGTATCAAATGTCATAAAATAATTACCATAAACAATGTTTAATAATTGACAAATTCTATTAGGCAATAAAAATTACTATTATAAAATCTTTGGTAATATGTACACATTATTTTCAAGAAGGAAATGAAAATTCCTTTGGTTTTCAAAAAAAAAATAAATTGTACACATTATTTTTAA